>NC_034424.1:8609348-8665778 GCF_002078875.1 Numida meleagris | reverse complement strand
GGGGCGGCTCGGTGCCAGCCCCGGGCGGCGGCTCACGGCGGCTCTCCTCCCCTCTCTAGGTCCGTAGCCGGGGGCAGCGGCAGCGGGTGCCGGCGGGGTGACGCGGCCCGGCGCTCCAGGTACGCGGCCCTTTCTTCCGGGCGCGGCGGCGGGGGCTGTGGGTCGGCGGGCGTTCCGGAGGGGTTCGCGACGTTGAAGCGCTGTGCTCCGCCCGGTCCCAGTTCCGGGTTGGGCTGCGAGAGGCGCTGGGTTTATTGCTTGGGTTCTCGGCCTCCTTAGAGCCCGGTAGCGGCAGCTTAACGTTCGTGAAGGCAAATCGCTCGTTTTATGTGCGCGCTCGCTCGCAATGTGGCAGAGACTTTTGCTTCACCGCAGTGGCTTTCTTTGCCCTGGAGATGAAGTGGGTCAGACAGCACTGGACTCAGGGCAACTCAGAGACGTGCGGCTTCACGCTCTGTAGGTGTAACAAATCAGTTGTGCTACAAATGCTGCCGCTCTCACTGAACCTTCAGTCCCTAGTTATACAAACTTCTGAAATCTTGTTGTAATTTCTGTATGTCACATGCTGGTAGATGTATGTGGTGCACTCAAGTAGTAAAGAGAGCACATCTCAAAATGATATCCCATCCGAAAATTGAAATGACTGTCTATCAGCACATGCCACTGAAAACGTTCCTCTTGGAACCCTTGTCTTGTGTATTCGTTCACTTACACAAGGCACAGCTCCATTTCCTGTTGTGTACATTGACTAAGATTTCATGCCCCAAGAGAGCAGGATCTGCTTTTATCTGTAAACTTCAAAGCTTCCTTTCAAGCTTAATGTGGTGTTTGTCATAGTTGTGAGGTGTAAGTGTGGGGTTGTTTTGCTGTTGGATCTCACCAAACCTTGCATCATTTAGTTGGTCTTCTGTGATTTCTTCACTTCCTGCAATCACAGTTCTGTGTCAGGATTATGTGAAGTGTTTCATCAAGAATCAGTGTAGCCTTATAAACTCTTACGAGAACTGCTGCAAGATAACACAGTGATATTTGTCTTGTAGAAGTCCCACCATTTTTCATTCCAAATAGGAGAACAAAATTCCTAGAGGAGTGGTCTTTCAAAGAAGGCAAGAAACAAGACTTCCTACATTCCCCACATATTCAAATCAGAGAGCCTGGGAAGCATGGTTTATAGAATGAGGGGTTACATGGAAGATTTTTCTTAGATCTCTTGAAAAAACACAGGACAGACTACCTGCACACACACGCACGCACAAAACAACTTCAAGGCAATGTAAAACAGTCAGTTTAATCCAGCGCTGCTGATACTGGAAAGCTTGCATAGTCCTTTCTGCTAAGACAGGTTGGACTTAACCTCTAATTGGACTTAGAGGTACTTCCAGTGAAACAATTCATCCTATATCAATATTTCTGCAAATCATGGAGTGTCTTAGAGGACCTGTAACCATTATTCTTGGACTGTATGTCTTTAAAGTAACGTGTAATAGGTACAAGAGGGAATTTGCTGTGTCTGGCAGGTGCTGGGTTCTATCTCACCTTGCATTCATGCGTTATGAAAGCTCTTTAACATGAAAGTAAATAAAGAACCCAAAAGCTGAAGGACTGTCATTGTATTTGGTCAAGACAAAAATCTCTGAAGAATTTTAACGTGGAAGTAAAACCTTACAAGAGCTAAGACTACTAAAATACTTGCATGATTTCCCTTTCCTTAGGATACTGCTTCAAGAGGATTTCTGTCATTGTTTCTAATTCATAATCAAACTGCATCAATTTTTTAAAATTTTTTTTTAAAGAAAAGATACTGCAAGGCAATGTGTAACACAGACTTTTCTAATTTGCGTTCTGGAAACTAAACAAAACATTCTCACTTGTTTTTTTTTTTCCTTGCTTTCCTTTAGGTGTGCCAAAATGTCAGAAAGATCGGATATTCTTCACTTCAAGTTTGACAATTATGGTGACTCGATGTTACAGAAAATGAACAAACTGAGAGAAGAGAACAAATTTTGTGACGTTGTCGTCCATATAGATGATGTTGAAGTTCATGGGCATAAAATTGTATTTGCTGCTGGCTCTCCCTTCTTAAGAGATCAGTTCTTATTAAATGACTCTAGAGATGTAAAAATCTCTATACTGCAAAGTTCAGAAGTAGGGAGGCAGTTGCTTTTATCTTGTTACAGTGGCGTTCTGGAGTTTCCTGAAATGGAGCTGGTAAACTACTTAACTGCTGCGAGCTTTCTGCAGATGAGCCACATTGTTGAACGATGTACGCAGGCACTCTGGAAGTTCATAAAACCAAAGCAGCCACTGGAGAGCAAGGAGTGTGAACAGCAAAGTGACTCCTCGGAGCTGAAGGAACATGGAGAAGATGAAGACTCTCTGCAACAAGATTCACCTTGTATTCAACCTTCAGAAGACAGCATGGACATGGAGGATAGTGATATTCAGATTATCAAGGTGGAGTCCATTGGGGAGGTAACGGAAGTTAGGAATAAGAAGGATCAGAACCAGTTTATTTCTTCTGAACAAACTGCGTTGCATTCCTCTGAACCTCAACACTTTCTAATCAACTCCACCGTTGAAAACAGAGCAAGTGAAATAGAGCAAAACCACCTCCACAACTATGCCCTTTCATATGCTGGCAGTGATAACATCATTCTGGCCTCTAAAGATATGTTTGGGTCTAACAACCGTGGTATAGACAAAGGCCTTCAGTGGCACCATCAGTGTCCAAAGTGCACAAGAGTATTTCGGCATCTAGAAAACTATGCTAATCACTTAAAGATGCATAAACTATTCATGTGTCTCCTCTGTGGCAAGACATTCACTCAGAAAGGCAATCTCCACCGGCACATGAGAGTGCATGCAGGCATCAAACCGTTCCAATGTAAGATCTGTGGGAAAACCTTCTCTCAGAAATGTTCCTTACAGGACCATCTCAACCTGCACAGTGGGGACAAGCCCCATAAATGTAACTACTGTGACATGGTTTTTGCGCATAAGCCCGTTCTGAGGAAACATCTTAAACAGCTACATGGTAAAAATAGCTTTGACAATGCCAATGAAAGAAATGTTCAAGACATAACGGTGGACTTCGATTCATTCACATGTAGCGCTGCTACAGACAGTAAGGTCTGTCAGCAGGCTGATGGAAGCCAGGTACTGGATGCAGGGAAGCTGCCTCAGGCTGTGCTCGGTTTAAGAAATGATAGTACCTGCGTCAATTAAGCAATTAAAAACAGCCCATTGTAGGGATCATGACTGAAAGGAGCAAACAGTTGGCTTGGGCTCTTCCCTAAACTAGTGGTATGCTCTGAAAGGCTTCTGATGGAGGGTTGGATTGCAAAACCTGGCAGGTCTTCAGCCATCATCCTTAGTCTTACTTGATATTTTCTGTGAATAACAATCTTCCTTCAGGTTTCTGTCTGTGTCTCTACTGTGGATTACGGGGTTAATTGTTTCATTTCTCTCTGATTAGGAGACTCAAGACTAACACCTTTTGAAAGACTGTTGCTGTGTGCTGCAAGTAAACCATCTGCTGTACAGTTAGAGGCTTCTCTGTGTCTGGGCAGATGGAGGAAAGAGCAAAGGACAAGTGTGTGAGATAACCCAATTGTTATTTTATAAAGCACTGGATCACTGAAAGCACTCCATATAGTGCTAATTTGTTTTAAACTTACCTCTTAACATTATTTTTGTCTGATCTTACCCCTAGACCCCTACAGTTGAAATGAAGTATACTTGTGTCACTTTTTTCCCTTTCTAAACTATTTCAAGAAATTTCTGCTGCCAATCAACACTATCTTAAAAGCTCTCAGGGTTTTTAATGTTGGCATGCATAATGAAAAGGTGAAGCCCTGAATGATTTGGCAGGGTTAGTTGATCGTTGCATAGAACTGTTCAAAATGAGAGTAGGTTGCAGCTCTGGAATGTGTGAGCTCGGCACCTGGAGTGCCAGGTATGACCTGTTTCATAAGCTGTCATACACAGAATTATTAAAGGGCACTTACCATTGTATGTACTGATTCAAGGTAAGCACTTCAAAACTAGAGGTTGTCATCTACCGTAAATTTTGTTTCAAATAACCACAACAGTTGCTACTTTCCTAATTGGTTTTAGAGCAAAGCTGGAGTGGAGAAACACTGCTTTCTGACACTGTGAAAAGAATCTGTTTTAAAAGCTGCAATGTGTAGTAACTCCATGCTTTTTTTTCCCCTTAGCTCTTGTATATGTCTCCTTGATAACTAATAAGGGCCACATGTCAGTTAATATGAAAAAGAAAAAAGAAAAAAAGTACCATAAGAACATTAACGGCATGAAGTTTTTTGATTTCTTAGATACTGAAAGGACGCTTTTTTCTTTTAAGTGACCTACATAATTCATGCCCATTAGCATTTTACAGAGCCTAAGATGAGGTATAGGTAACATAATTTCCATAGGTTAGTTTATCAGCTGTTGACTGTACTCAGCAATACCTCATGTATACCGCCTTAAACATCAAATGTTGCGGGAATGGCATATTAGTTGGGATTTTGGGATTATACTATACTACTTCACAAAAGTGCCATGGAATTACCCACATCCCAATCAGGCTGAAAGAAACGAATTTCTCATCTGCTAAACACCATTCCCAGTAGAACAGTGTTCTTATATTGAAGTGTAGCACAGACTAATAATCAAGTGGCTAATCCTTGTTAGAGAACTGCTGTTTTTATTTGGAATAAGTATTTGTTCCAATGCAGCTCTTTTCCACAAGGTTTGCCATGAGGCTGAGATTATGCTTCCTACCTAAAAGTAGTAGTGTTTGTGTGTTTGAATGAGGGGATAGGGATAGGGGGGAGGCTGCTATTGTGTGGTTAAAAATGCTCAACAGGTATGACCAAAGGTGTGTTAGAGCAAAAAATGTTTTGTATGTAATTATCAAAAGTTGGTCTTGGTCTTTAGATATGTGTATGTAGAAACCAGGATTTCCTTATGCAGACTTGACACTGATGAATGGTAAAATGTGTTAATCTTGCAGACCATTTTCAGAAATCCACATACCTTCGAGTAGAAAAGCAAGGTGATTCTGTGAATCCGTTTTTGCAATTGAGTTTTTGAACTACTGTACTTGACTGTTACATGAACTATTATTACATGGACAGCTATGAAGTAATAAGCAGTGGAAATGGAGCTAGGGCATTATATCTTTCAAGTTGTAGCAAATATATTTAGGCCAAAAATGTAACTATTTGGAACTTCAAAAAATATATATTCAGGTTCTTGGGGCAGAAAATAGGTAGGCATGGGAAGAAAAACTGTTTTTCCTTCTAAGTAACCTGCTTTCAGAATAACTTTGAGCTAAAACAGACCATGACAGTTGCATCTGACACTTGCATTCTGACTTTGGGCAGAATCTTCTGTGTTGTTAAAACGTTTTTATAATGTTATTCATTACGTAGAAATAAGTTATAGCTCTGATGTCAAAAAGAAGATAGATGTGGAGAATAAGAACTTGCAGAGCCAGGTCAACATGCTGTAGGGGATTAGTGGAAAATCTAACTATATATGAACATGGACGCGATAAAGAAAATGGTCTTCTGCCAGAGAAAGGAGTAAAACTGTACAAATGCCAGGAAAAATGACATTATTAAGAGCTCTGTCTGGGAAGTTTCTTCATGGAATTTCAAAGCTTTAATGTTATTGCAAGGAGAATGCAGATTGTTGAAGTAGCCGCTGGTGACCTGAAGCTGAAACGAAGAGATGAGAGGTTATCCTTAGAAACTAAAAAATGATTTGGTCAAGATGTATGGGTTTTCTGTCCACCCTGTGCTGTGGTGATGCCAACTTCTGAGAAGGCCGAGACTGCTGGCTACTCATTTAAAAGGCTGCTTGTGACCATTTGGTGAGATCATGGCAGAAAAAAATAGGAAAAAGCAGAAATGCAGAAGACTGGTTCTTCAGTGAAAATGAAACACATCCGTTGGATGAAAGGTGACTTGCAAATGTTTGTGCTTTTGGCCTGGCAAAAGGATACAGACCAAAAGAGTTATGTAGGAGACAGCTATGTAAATCCAGAAGCAGTGGAGATCTAAGAGGGCAACGTGCTGATGAGCGCAATGTGAAGCGTTCTGGTTCTTTCATGTAAGATTTGCCCCTATATGGAACAGAGAAGTTAAGAGTATAAAAGAGGTATTGGAAAAGCAAAACCTGGGTACTGCCTCTTCCCTGGATTAGATTAAAATGGAGTGAGAATTGTTATAAACAGAATATACAGAGGCAGCTTGATTTTAGAGTAAGATGAACTTAATTGTCCATGTATGTAAAATGTTGTCTTCATTGCAATGTTCCAGTTAGTGAAAGACTAGATCCAGTGGTTGTTGCTGCTGATGCTGCATATTCAGATAAGGACTATGGCAGTTATCATAATTTGTGTGTTAATGTGTAGAATACTATTTGCTGGTAAGTGGATAGTCTCACAACTTAATGTGCTGTACAACGTCCTGCATATCCTAAAAATAACTGGTCTACTACAAAAATATTTTAATAACTTCTTGAATATATTAGGATTTTTATGTTGGCATTTTATTTATTTGATATAGAATTCTTAGAACTCTTAGATTTACGAGGTTGGGGCTCACCACCTTGCTAAGCGGTGGTAGCTCGTGTAGCATGTCTTCCTGCAGAACATGGTGCAGCTGCACAGCCTCCTGCAGAGATCAGGGATGAGTCTTTCCTTATTTTTTCGTTTAGAGGACCTGTTTTGCAAGTCCGTAACTGATATGATGAAGCGTCAGCCTTTCTCCCCTGGCTTTTTGGCAAAACCGATAGCTGCCGCTGAACTCCCCTCGAAGGAACTTAACGCCTCCATGGGGCCGGTTGTGGTTCTGGTTCTTGAGCCGCTGGGAGGAATAAAGGCAAGGAGGGAGAATCAGAACGTGACACCAGCTGAAACCGTGGAAAGGACTGGGAGCTCACGTTAGACCGTGATTTTAGGAAGAGAAGAAGGAGGTGAACTGCCGGCTCTCGTCAGTCACTGAATGAGCGCTTTCCCGTGGGCCTACAGCCGACGGACCGAGCATCAGCTACCTCTCCAGAGACTGGGCGGGAGGCTCATCCCAAGCGTTACCAAAGCAGGCTGGGGGGGCCGGGCCCGGCGGCAGGAGCCGGCGCTGCGCGTTCCTCTCGGCCGCCCCGGGGCGGGCCGGGTCCCCGCGCCGCCGCCCTCCCGAGCGCCTTACGGGGCGGCGGGGCCGCTGCGTTGCTACCTCTCCCGGGCGGGTGGCACCGTGCCGCTGTAGCAGTGCCAAGTCTTGTAATAAACGTGCTGCTAACTCTGTCCCGCCTCTCATTTCCCACCGGCACAGGAAGGGGCGCGCTACCGGAAGGGGCGGGGCTCCGCGGGGAGCGCTTCCGGGTGGTTGGGCGCGGGGGAACCGGCGGCGGAGCGGGCTCCGGGAGTGGCCGGGGAGCGGGGGGTGGGCAAGCGGCGGAGCGAGGTCCTGCTGCCCTGAGCTACCGGCGGCGCTGCCTGCGCTCGGCGGGCGCCGGCGAAGAGAGCTCGGCCCCGGGGCGGGCGGCCCGCAGGCCCGGCGCCATGGCCGCGGACTCAGAGGTGCTGCACTTCCAGTTCGAGCAGCAGGGAGATGCTGTGCTGCAGAAAATGAACCTCCTGCGGCAGCAAAACCTCTTCTGCGACGTCTCCATTTACATCAACGACACCGAGTTCCACGGGCACAAGGTGATCTTTGCCGCCTGCTCCACCTTCATGAGGGATCAGTTCCTGCTCAACCAGTCCAGGCAGGTGAGAATCACCATCCTGCAGAGTGCCGAGGTGGGCAGGAAGCTGCTGCTCTCCTGTTACACGGGTGCGCTGGAGGTCAAGAAGAAGGAGCTCCTGAAGTACCTGACTGCTGCCAGCTACCTCCAGATGGTCCACATTGTGGAAAAGTGCAGCGAGGCGCTGTCAAAATACCTGGAAATCGACGCTTCCATGGAGAATGGCAGCCAGGCTGCAGAGAAGTGCCATTCCTCTGACAATGAACTGAGGAGCAAGGACGATGTTTCAGATAAAGACTGTGAAATAATTGAGATTTATGAAGATAGCCCAGTTAATTTAGACTTCTCCGTTAAACAGGAGAAGGGGGATAACTTGCAGCCTGCAGCACAGAGTTTGATCTCAGAAAGAAAGGATGCAGGGACCCCGGAAATATCAACGGTTGAAATAGGATATAAGGATGATGAAATATGTATCTTCAGAATGGATTCTATGAGTGTACCTAATGCGGAAAACGATCATTTTCCTCAGCCTTGCACCTCTTCTAAAACAAACTTATACTTTCCAGAAACCCAGCACTCCTTGATAAATTCTACAGTTGAAAGCAGAAATACAGAAATGTCAGGAACTCACGTTCAGGCTTTTGTCACTGACAATCCAGAGGGGACTTCGAGTCAGATGAACGGGTTTCAAAATGTGGATGATTCTGATAATTTGTGGCGGAACCAATGTCCAAAATGTCCAAGAGGATTTCTGCATCTTGAGAACTATCTTAGACATCTAAAAATGCACAAGCTTTTCTTGTGTTTGCAGTGTGGTAAAACATTTACACAAAAAAAGAATCTTAACAGACACATCCGGGGGCACATGGGTATCCGCCCATTCCAGTGCATGGTGTGTTTGAAGACGTTCACTGCCAAAAGTACTCTACAGGATCACTTGAACATACACAGCGGTGACAGGCCCTACAAGTGTCATTGTTGTGACATGGACTTTAAACACAAGTCTGCTCTTAAAAAGCACCTAACGTCTGTTCACGGAAGGAGTAGCAGCGAAAAACCAAACCTGAGCACTATTACAAAAATTGAAATAGACTGTGATTAATAGGTGAGTGGGTGTGGAGCCAGGCTCCACAAAAAGCTTCTGTCTAGTGAAATTCTATATGTTCAACGGATTCCCACGTAATGGAGAAAAGGAAAAATACGTGACTGGTGATCAGACAGGTCCTGAGAACAGCCATCTTGCCTGTTGTACAAAGGCTGCTGTTGCTGTAAGTCCTCAAAAGGTGTTTATTAGTTGAAAGTAAATGGCAAAATACAGGAGACAGTTTCATGCCTGTCTTCTAACATCCCTGAAATGTTCTAATTATTATCTCTTAATTATGCTTTGCACTCCTTTGTTGCAAGGGCAGACACTGCCAATTTTTAGACTTTTACTGTCACTGCAATAAGCTGAAGCCTGAGCCATGACACTCCTGATCTGTAATGGCTAAGGAAAAGAGGTGTTTATATATATTCAGCAAGTCAGTCATCCCCACTGTATTCATGCTTTATTATGGTGAAATCATCTCCTTCATTGACTGAACTTTGCTGGATCTTTCAACAGAAGAAAGGCATGTGCTCATACTCAAGTTGCCTTTTGCAAATAGGGAATTGGTAAAAGAGAACAAAAAAGTATTGCATTGCAGTTCTTTTTTTTTTTTTAACTGGATACTCTCATTGGAAGGACTTGCATTCATTTTATGAATGAGTTCAGAATTTTTCTAAATTTCTTTCTCCATATCATTTCTTCTGTCATACCAGTGTTTAGTGCCTGTTTGACTTACTCTGATTAAGTTAGGCCCATTTGCTGAGCTGCAACATTTGTCTTTGTTTTCTTACAGATCTTAGATATATATACCAATGTGAAAACTTAAACTGTATTCTATTGTATAGTAACACTTGCTGTGTTCATTTTGAAAAGCAATCCATTATATCTTAAAAAGAAAAACTTAGACATAGAGATCTTATACTTCTAATTCTGTGATACTGTAAAACAGTAACTGTGTGTTTGGATAGCTGTGTTTGTACTTATCAAAAGTCATTTCAGTTTGATCACAAGCACTGAAACCCTGTAATGCAGAATCTTTATCCTGTACTTGTCTTTGACTGGTATATGTTTCTTGCACTTAATGTGATATGAATAAAGAATCGATTCAGTTGTTGTTATGAGATAATTGTACTTACATTAGATTCTCCAGTTAGCAAAAAGCAGTAGTTCTTAATCTTGTCTGTATCGCATGTGGATACACTTTTCTTCAAGGTTGACAAGTGCTGTTGTGAAACTCCTGCTGAGTCCAGAAGTGTCACATTTGCGCTCCATAACTTGGCTGTTTTTAAAAAGCAAGACAACTTTTAATGTCATTTAACAGGTTTAATTTAATTTCATTCTCAGTGATTGTAACTGGTCATTGTTTGGGGTTTTATCTATCAGTTACACGGGGTACTGGGCATGTACAATGCAAGCAGCGTGGTTTCCTGTTACTACCCGTAATGGGAATGATCAGCAATGCCAGCTTTAGCACTATCTTTGCATATTGCTAACTTCCACTGATAAGCTTTTTTAAAAACTTGTTTCATTAGGTATTTTTTAAGTTCTTCATTTGATATCATTCAGTACTTTAAGTGTGCGTTAGTTGGATATTTGCAGGTTCCCGTTCACAATAGGCTGTATGTATATGCCTCCCTCAAAAATCACGTAGTCAGAATGGACAAGTAGTGTGTTCTAAAGCTGACTAAGCCATATTCCTTCAAAAATTCATTAAAATGTTTGACTTCATATATACAGTTGACTTGTGAAGGATTTCATTGCATTGATTCATTGGAACACGCACGCTAAGTCTGCCTATCTGTGTCTCTATGAGTAGTGACAAAAATGATACACCAAGAGTAAGCAGCTGGTTAAAGTGTGAAATACAATCACCTATTTTATCCAATACTGAGACTTGGGAACCACCTTGTGCAACAGCCTCACATTTTGGAAAAGATAAAAAAAGAAAAGCAGAGATCACTGCAGTTCAATAAACGTGCAGTTACGCGACGGATTTGATACAGCTGCGTTTACATTCCCTCAGTTTCTACGGGTTGTTCCACCCTGCGCGCACCTCAGCTTTCGGCGTTGCGCCGCGCTGAAGAGAGCAGATCTGAAGCGCGTTCCCGCCCTGAGCGTCTCCACAGGGCCCCGCCTCGGCCCCTCCCGCCGGGTGCGGGTGTCCCCATGAGGACCGCGGCTGCTTCGCCCCTCACTCTCCCTCTGGGAGTCATTACGAAGTGATGAATTTAATTTTCAGATAATAACAATTAACAGCGGGAGTGAGTACTTTTCGGGGCACGCTGACAAACCGCAGGGACGCCTCCTACCTCCAAGCCGCGGGGAGGCGCCAGCAGGTTGCGAGAGCCGCTCTACGCCGCCGTCTCGGTGGCGTCCCTTCCCCGGGCGGCGTGGGGACACCTCAGTGCCGACCCCGCCCCACCGACTCCCACAATGCCCCGCGCCCTCTCCCTCCCCGCGGCGGTCACGTGGCCGGCGGGCGCGGCGCGGCCGTTGGGCTCTCGCGCGGCGGCGGGCGGCTCTCGCGAGAGGGGGAGGGGCGACGCTCCCGGCTGTCAGCGCGATGAGGAGGCGCCGCCGAGGCCCCCGCCGCAGCCTCCTCCGGGCCGCGCCGCGCTGCCCGCCCCATGGCGTGTGAGAGGCCGGGGCCGCCGCCTGCTCCCGGCCCCGCCGCCCGCGCCTCGCAGGTAGGAGCGGGGCTGGGCGGGGGCGGCCGCCAAAGGGGGACGCGGTGACCCGGCGGGGCCCCGCCCGCTCGCTCCCCCCACCCCCGGCGCCCCGCGGGGTCCCGGCGCTGCGGAATCCGGGTGGGGAGCGGCGCCGGGCCCGGCCCGCCCAGCGCGGCCCCTCGGCGCCCCGCCCGCCGCCGCCGCACCGCGGGGAGGGAGCCGTCCCCCGTCGCTAGGCCGCCGGGCAGCCATTTGGTGGCGGCTTCGAAATGACGGCCGGGGCCGGGCGCAGGTGCGCGGCGGGGCCGGGCCCGCTGTCAGCGGCCGGGCGGGGCGGGGCGGGGACGGAGCCGCCCCGGCTGCTCCCTGCGCTGCTCCCTTCTCTCCCGGCCGCGGCGGGGGGAAGCCCGGTTTCCCTCTCCCACATCGGTGTTGCAGCCCCCGGTGCCCGCGGCCCGTTCCCTGGGGTTCTCCGGCACGGCGGAGAGCTCCCGACGCTTCCATCGCGGAGCTGCGCTCCGGGGTAATGGTGGAGAGGAGTCATGGTGGAAAGCAGGCCCGGTGCTGCACCCAGCACGTCACGTCCCAAGTGTCTGAAAAAATCTGAGCAGGAAAAAGCGTGCCTTCGTTCTGCTGATGCTTGGGGTGTGCAAAGGGCTTTAAGTTAAGTGTGGAAGTTAGCAGAAAGCATAGCAAAAATTAGTGTGATTGGGGAGCTGCAAGCAGTGCAGGCAGGGTTCAGAGTAGAGCAGCCTGTACCTGTGAGGAGATAAAATAGTGTCCAAGCTGGGAGTGACACCCAGAATATGCTCAGGTAGAGGGCTGTTTCCTTACATCTTCAAATACAAACTTAGAATTTTTGTTGAAGGAGTTGGCTGTAACATCAGTTCCTGTAGCTGCTTGTGTGGCAGTTCTCACATGCCCATTACAGGTACATCACAGTGTTGGAAAGAAAATGAAAAACAGCCCTTCAGATTACAAGGATGTACGTTTGTAACTGTGGCAAAGAAGATTCCTCATTTCCAGTGAGGATGTACAATGTACATCTACTGAATTCAAATACTCTTATTTGTCTTTTGGTCTGCGTTAAACTTCTGGGAATTCTAGAAATTGGAGCTTGTGTTACTAACAGAAGCGTTGTTCTGTGAGGCTCTGAATTCTTAATTTTTGTATTGAAATGCTTTCCCAATAACTGCCTTTTTAAGGAACTTTTCCTTCTTTCTGCATAGGGGCAAAACTTTCCTCAAGAAAAGGTTTCTTACTGATGTGTCTTTCTGCCTTGTTTGAGGTCATGGTCATTTTTCTCAAAAATTTCAAATTCCAACAATTTGACTGTTAGTTCTTCAGATACCTCAAAGTCTTCATTTTGAATATTGATTATTGATTTTTTTTTATTTAAGGCTTTGTTGGTTGGTGTCCAGAGGGCAGTGGTTAGCAGAGTGCGTGCTGTGAGGTGTACGCTGAGTTTCCTTTGGTCAGCTTCTGTAGCTATTGTTAATGGGGTGCATGGAAGTGCTCTCTCTGAACTGCATGGACAATTCCAACGAGTAAAATCTGTATCTGTGGGAATATTAAGCTGTTCTGTAAAAACTTTACAAGGCTTTCTGCCTCTCATGGAAACCTTCTGGTTTTTCTGCTGGTGTCTCATAAAGGAATTAGTATTTCTTTAAAATTATTTGGAAAATGTTAGTATATGGAACTTCTTTGTAAAATGCATAGTTTAAGCATTGCAGTGAAGATGGTGTTTACAAAACGAAAACACCTCCAGGATCTGAAAGACATGGGGAATTAATCCACACAAGTGAGAGTCCAAATTCTCTGAAAATACTCCTGAAGAGTAAGGAATTCTTCAATGTATCTCTTGTTTGAGTAATTGTGTCAACACGGATCTGTTTAGAAATAGGTTCCCTTTCTCTTAAAACAGTCTTAAGTTCAACTGGTTTTGGTAGAGAGAAGAAATCATTTATTTGCCCTTCAGTTAGTTCTGAAAAGTCAATACTGTTGCAGGAGCTGGATTCCTATCAGTCTGTGGCAAGGGCAAACTCTCTTCTCAGTGACACCTATAAATCGCCAGAAACCCACAGTAACGTTACATAAGTATAAGGGACGTGTTAAAAGTCTGGTAACAGGATTTGAGCTGGCTGCTCTTGAAGAGGTAAGGGCAAGCGTTAAATGTTGAGGATATACTGCCTGGTGTTGACCTCGGGGGGGTTGTACCTTGGAAGTGAGTGAACTTTGGCCGTCACCGAATGAACAGTGAACCATAGCTTCAGTCAGTGAGCTGTACTGCTCCTCGTAAGCACTTATTACTCAGTTTAAGAAGGGAGAGGGGATCTAAGCTTTAATTCCTGGAGAAGACTGCTGTCTTCTCCCGTAAAGCATCCAGTGGGTGTTTTGGCAAAACGTAATCTGGATAGAATTATATATTCTAATATATCACTGAGTTTTTCTCTCATTGATAACTTTTCTGAAATTTAAAGTAGGCTGCGGATATTCCCAGTGGCACGAATGTTCAGTGGAAAAAAAGTGGATTGAAATATCATCACTAATGGTCACTAAAGTCTTTCCTTCACATGGAGTTTGATATGTGATATAAAGAGATTTACGTGACAGATATTATGGAATGTAGAAATAAGCAAGTCTGCTGTAAAGAGGATTTATTTTAATTTCAAGTCATCATTGCTGAATGATGCAAAGCTATTATGAGGATAGCCCTTTTCTAAGCCCTTAATGAAGCTAGTTTTGTAAATGATGGCTACTGAAGAGAAATGAATAAAAGATTCTAGCCTTTGCAGAGAACACTTTAATACTTGTGATTTGATGACGTGAGCCAGTCAGGATGCATTCAGAACTGCATAACTTGAGAAGGAAGGCTTGAAAAAGTTACCTAAAAAAGTTACCTCAGCTAATCTGCATAAATGACACATTATAATGGAGATCGTTTAAAAAAAGGAAAGACCACGATCTCTACAGTCAACATTAAGAGCATGTCAGTATCAAGGACTCTTTAATCATTTAAAAAAGTCAGTTCTAAGGTTTGTGGATTCAATCCACAGTGGACTGAACTGCCTCAGTTTGTGGAAGCTCTATTTAGCAAGCTGCCATATTTTTATTTTATTTTTAAGATCTCATTTGTAGAGGAGCCTTTGGGCCCTATCAGAATAGTTCCGTTTCTCATTCTCACGCAAGATCTGCTTGCAAGCCTGTCCTTTGCATGAGCCTCACAAGGGACCTGGTGAGGAGGCCAAAGCAGAACAGGCCTGGCATGGAAGCACCAGGCTGCTGCTGCTGCTGTTCAGAGCTGTGTCTTCTGCTGCTCTTCTCTTCCTGGGCAGCTGCCTTGGGGAGCCGAGTTCAAGCCCTCAGCCCTTCCTTTCCTGGTGCTTGCACGTCCCGTGCCTTGGTAAATGCCCTGTGCCCAGCAGAGTGCAGCTCTGGTGGGAAACGTTCTCAACCTCATGTTGAACGTTTTCCTGTTCAAAGAAAACAGAGTTATCATAGAATGAGACACATTCTCACTGTGCTGCCCAGTAATTGGGGCATTTAGTTGGGGAGGAGGTGCTAAATTATTTCTCCCTTTCTCAAAGAATTGTACCTCAATTTGATCCAACAGCTGATTAGTAAAAATGCACAAATGATCATTACAGATGAGGGAAAATCCAAGTCATCTACTTGGACAGCTGAAGACAAGGCTGAAGTTGTCTTTGAGGGCTGTTTAGTGCATTCGTACAAGGAACAGCTTCAGATGGAGAGACTGAAATTGCCCCTGTCTGTACGTGTGTGTTTGGCTGCTTTTTTGGAAGGTGGAAATGTGGATTTAAAGTATGAAAAAGGAATTGAGTTTGTACCTCTGTGTGGGTGAGAAATCTAGTTGGTGAATTAAGATGTAAGGCAACACCAACTGCTAACTGAAGAGCTTTCTCTGCTTTTGTGTCATGTTCTTGTACTTCTGATGTGGAGCAGTAAATGTCTCCTCCTGATGTTAGGCCTCTGAGCTCTGGATGCGAATGGACTTGAGAATGAAGCATTGTCAGCAGTGTTTCCACTTAGCTCTTCCAGACAGCGTGGGGCTCGGCATCTTTTGCAGCGTTCCAGAGCCTCCCCTTGCAGCTCGGTGCTGGGTGGCTTCAGGTTGGCAGATTGGGAAGGCATGCAGAGCAAACAGGTAATTGCTGAGCCTGGAGCTGTAGCCTTTCCAAGTTAGCATGCAAATGTGAACCTTTTTCCAAATACAAACATTTATGAAAGGTATATGTATTTCAGATAAAAAGCATCTCTGTCCTGTTTACTTGAAAATGATCTGAAGGTCCTGAAGTTCCCATGGGAGAGGAAGACAGTAATAGAAGTACCATGACTTGGATTAGTTGTAAACCGTGTCATGGGATTGGGTAGCTAAAAGTTAATGTAAAATAAGAACATCCAGATCTTAACGCTTCCATCATCTCTAAGTGGTACAGCTGCTCAATGAAGGTTCTGGGGCTTTGCACCCACCTTCCTGTCACTGCTTTCAATTCCATCAAATATCCTCGTCTAAAATAATCACAGGAAAGTCAGTGGTTTATCGTTGTTACTAAACTCCATTGCAACCGTTACTGCAATGGGAAAGTGTTGCTGTATTACAAACAAAATGACTCAACTCTAATATATTATGTAACTTTGAAGTTAGGCATGTATTTTTCAGATTGTCATCTGAAATGCTGCTTTTAATAGTAATACTATAAAATACATTGTAGCAATAACATGTAAACATATGTTAGTTAAAAAAAAAAAAAGTAAAATTTGCAGTGTCTCACCTAGCTCATGTGTATTTGACCCATTTCTCTACGTAGGACGCTGCTACTTTGGCCAGGAAAAGAAGCCTGGTGTTACATGTAGACACGGCATATTAAACAGACGGAACAGGTAGACAGAGGATAATTACACTGAGCATATTTTCTGTTTAAAAACAAAGCCCCAGTGACTTGTGGATTTTCTTCTTTATTTTGTTTTCTTCCTTGTCTTTGTTTAGTTCAGAGCACTGGAGCAATTTGTTCTTCAGGAGTCCCTGAAATACATTGTTTCTGACAAGGAACAAGAATTTGTTGAAGATTTGGCTTATGCTTTCTGTGGGAGTCAAGGTGATGGTGAGGAGGCCTGGCCCTTTCTTCAGGCGCAGCAGTGGGGCGGTGGTGGTAGCTGGGGGGTCTGGCTACTTCCTCCTGCTGTGCTGCCTGAAGCTTTGAGCTGAGAGCTTTCTCCAACTGTTTGCCAATTTCATTAGATCTTTTCCTGTCTAGAAACCTGGAAGTCAGCACATGCTGAGAAGAATCTGCCATTTCTGATGAATAAATACGCACAGATCTGTACAAATCAGTGGTGCGCTTTTCAAGAATCTGTTTTGTTTCCTCTCTGTGCTGGTCAAGGAAACAAACAACTATTTTAAAAGGCTGTAGGGAGGTGGCGTTGCACGTGTCTGGAGTATCTGTGGAGACTGAATGTGGGTACTGTCTGAGTTGGTATTCTCGCATTGGAGCTAGTTAATGAGCGGTTTGTTTGGAGGCTGCTGGTGACCAGCAGCACCCTGGCAGCGGGCTGTGCGTGTAGCAGCCTTCCCTTGCGCCTTTCCCTTTGTGAGTCACGGTGGCTGCGCTTCCTCGAGCAGTCCTGGCTGTGCTGCCCGTGTCGTGCAAAAAGGGGTGAAAAGCCCTGGGTTTTGATCTCTGGTCAGCGTGGTGCTGGTGGCAGCACCTCAGTGTTCCTGGAGCGTTGACAGGTGTTTCCTCCAAGGCTTCATGCTGCAGTTCTGCGTGTCCCTTGTCCTGCTGTTTGGGTAGGGAAGTTGAAGCAAGTGTGCTGAAGGAAATGATGGGATTCCTAACAGAGGAATGAAATGTCTTTCTCGGTATGTTGGCTCATTTGTTTTTGCAATTACTTGTTTTGCTTTGGGATTTCAATGGTCAAAAGATAAATGCAGCAATAGTAGATTAAAGGGGAGTATGTTTTTTCATCCCTTTAAGAGCTCTGACTGTGCTTTCAGATGAGCTGGGTGAAAAGCTGTTGTCCAGTATATGTGAATATTTTGGCCAGTGTTGAAAGCACTGCCTCAGCAGCTTCATTCTTAAGGGACAGGTTCAACTTCCAGCTTGTTTTGTTTTACTTCTACTATTGCATTTTGGTTTTGGGGGGAGGGATTTCTGCATAATACTGAAAAGTGCACTGAGATAGGGACATCTTGTACAAGTGTCCTATTACCTTAAGGGCACTGAATGTTCATCACACTAAATAAAATTTCTAAACAGATGGCCATAATTAACGTAAAATACTAGAACACCAAATAGACTTGATATGTGGATGTAATTATTTCAGTGGTCCAGTACTTTAGCATTAATTAAATGTTAGCACAGCCAACAATGGAATCATAGCGAAGAGTTACTGAATTCAAATGCAAAAGAGAGAGCACTGCGTTCTCAAAACATTTACCTTTTTCCATGACAGGAAAAATATATATATTTTTTGAAATGTGTCATTGAAATATCTCAATATTTGCATTCTAACAAGCTGCTGGGATAGACTTGTTCAGAGCCTTGAAGTGAACTAACAGGTATCCAGGTTGCATAGAAAGTCAACATCGCTGCACATTGCAGTGCGGGGTGGGGCTGTTCTGCTCTCAGGTGAATGTGGATGTAAGTTTTCCACCAAAGTTTTACTGCAAATGGTTTCAAAGAACTTCCTGGGCATGTTACCTTTTTCATAGAACTTAAGTTATGTAAAATATGACATATTTTAGAACAGTTTCTTTTTTTTTCTGTGGGATAGATAGATGTAAAAGTCTTGCATGATACATCTGAACAGAGAATTTTCAAGAGAAAATATTTAATAACAAACCAATTGAAGTTATTGCTTGCTTTACCCTTAAGCATTATCCAAAATGCCAGGGTTTTCAGTACATGAGATGTTTTCCTGTGAGTTTGGTGAAGTGGAGTTGTGCTGTTGTGTCAGGTAGAGATGTAAAAAGCAAAACTGGGCAGAGCAATCTGCCTTTCTTGAGCCCTCTGATGAGGGTGGGGGGAAGGTAAATGTCATAAGAGAATCATGGAATTATTAAGGTTGGAAAAGACCAATAAGATCATCTAGTCCAACCGCATCACCACCATGCCCCCTACACTGTGTCCCTAAAATAATACTAATCTCTCATTATTAGTATCTTTTTATGATTCTCAATAGAATATGGTTTGATATCTGGCTAAACCTGAATAAAAACTTTAGGGGGAAAGCATTGTTCTACTTCAAATGAAGTGAACGTAGGTAACATTTTGTACCCTGACCTCTTAATTTTTTGTGCCTTCACCACACCCTCCCCAGGCCCATTCTGTAACCAGGGAGTGCTCTTAGAGTTGTGGAAGGTTGAGTTTAGATGAGATTGATGGATGCTTACGCTCTTTCTGTGCCAATAAATGTCTTCCTTTTCCTACACTGAAGTCATATTTAATCGTGTGGGAACAACTTTAATGCCATTTATTGTGAACGTGTTCAAATTCAACTTACTGTAGCCTATAGTAATTCAGTTCATGAGCCTTTTTTTGTACAGTTATTAAACTATCAAAAAGTTGTGGTTTTGAGTACTTTGATGTTAGGATTGAATGTTAGTCTGTAAAACATTAAAATGGTATTTTTTAATTCAAACTCATTCTAAATTACCAGAAAGCATGTTTTAAATAATCTGTTATTCACTTACAGCTGCCAAAACGTAGTACAGTGAAATAATGGTCTTCTAGCCTGCTAAGCAACTGTCCAGCTTCCACAATGCCTGTGCAGGCAGCTCAGTGGACAGAATTTCTGTCCTGCCCAATCTGCTACAACGAGTTTGATGAGAATGTGCACAAACCCATCAGCTTAGGTTGCTCTCACACTGTCTGTAAGACCTGCCTGAACAAGCTCCATCGCAAGGCATGTCCTTTCGACCAGACTGCCATCAATACAGACATCGATGTTCTTCCTGTAAACTTTGCACTCCTCCAGTTAGTTGGAGCCCAGGTATGATTTAATCAACTCTTTGTTTTGCTATCTCATGTTATTAAAATTTACATGCCAGTTGCAATACATGTGCTGATACTTTTCCCTCATTTGGTCTAAGAAATGGCAAGGCTTTGACTTTGTAGCATTTTGAAGTCTGTACATACTGTAAAAGGAACCATACCATTTTCTAAGGACCATCCACTTCTCAGAAAATGAAAATACTTCCTAGTTGTAAGTGAATTCTGGTGTAAAAAGACTCTTGAAATGTGACTGGAGAAAAATACCTATTAGAAACTAGACAATTACCTGTGACAATAGTAATTAGAAAAACAAACCTGCAGACTGCGCTTGTTTGTTGTACACTTTCTTGCAAGGATTTCTACATGTCATTCATGCATTTCTACATGTCACATGTTCAAAGTAGCTAGCTGTTTAACCAAGTTTTAGAAATATGTCTAGTTTTTTTAAATATGTGTGATAGCTTTTCAGTTGCATTTTCAGATACTGGCTAATCAGGCGAGGAATGTTCCTTGTTCTGTCTCGTAGCAGTGGCAAAACAGTGATTATATAATCAGTACTGCACTTTATGGAGACTAAATAAGTCTGTTCACCCTATGCTGATTCATATGCTTTTTCAAAATGCTCTGTTTGTAACACCTGGGTGATGCACTAATGATGCATTTACTTTGCTTTTTAATGTTTTATCGTATGCTTGGATGAAGTATTGTTAATAATACTATATGTTAGTGTTTTTTCTCAAATTCATCTGTTTTTTTTCCTGAGTCACTGCCTTGATCTAACAACATTCATTTTCCTGGGCTCTGAACTTCTAGCAGTGTCTTTCAAACAACTGACTATATTGTGACTAATGTTCCTTCTATTTTCATAGTCTGACCTTGTTACTCCACTTTGAGTTCTTGTACCAAGTTAAGTTTGATAGTTCTTCTCTTCGAAGACTTCAAAGCTATTTGTATGCCTATGTGCCTTTATGCTTAAATTAGTTAACTTTGTTTTTGACTTTTTCATGTTCATACCAGTTGTAAGACAACTTCCCTTGTTTCTCTGTAGTAAATCATGCCGGTCTCGTACGCTGATCATCCTCACAAATCTTGTGTTCTTCAACTATATTTTAACTGTGTTCTCCATCAGGTCTTGGTTATTGCTTTTTTTTTAATCCTACCTTTGCTCTTAATATGTTGAGTACTAACAAAAATAATCTTTCACTTGTGATATTTGTCTTTAGTCTTTTCTGTTACTCGTTATTACATTCCACGCAAGTTAGATGGGTCTTGTCTTTCTCTTCCCTGAGAAGCATTGTACATCTGCAGTGTTATGTAATTATGGTAGTGATGTTGGTACCATCATAGGCTTATCATAGAGGTCAGATGGGTACGTATAATTCTTTTTCACTCTCTTCTTGCGTTTTTTAGGTACCTGATCATCAGACAGTAAAGTTGAGTAATGTAGGAGAGAACAAACATTATGAAGTAGCAAAGAAATGTGTTGAGGATTTGGCACTCTACTTAAAGCCATTAAGTGGAGGAAAAGGTGAGTCTCCACTGAACAGCGGAATTTCGATGCAGCAGTTTTGGCGTACTTCTAACAGCGCTGTTTTTAAGCACTGATTTTAGACATCAGTGGGATAATTCTCTAGTTTTTTATAATAAAATTTTCCACCATGCCTTATTCACACCTGTGACACTTATTCTTGATTTCAAGTTTACAAATACTTTTTTTGTATTTAATAATATTTCCTTGGGACTGACTTCTTACTAAAGCTGAACTTTCCTCAAAGGACGAGTTTGGTGTCAATTTAAGACTTTAATTAAAAGTCTTTTTGATAATGAGTTACCCGGAATTGCCCAAGAGAAAAGATGATACCTGTGATTAGTATTCAAGTCCTAGAGACACTATTATACATTTTTTGTTTGGTGTATTTAGATTAATTTGTCCAGTTAAAAGCTCTGGTTTCTCTCTTTCTTTGAAGGTGTTGCTAGCTTGAATCAGAGTGCACTGAGCCGTCCAATGCAAAGGAAGCTTGTGACGCTGGTGAATTGTCAGCTGGTAGAGGAAGAGGGTCGAGTTAGAGCTATGAGAGCAGCTCGATCACTGGGCGAGAGAACCGTTACAGAATTGATCTTGCAGCACCAAAATCCTCAGCAGCTTTCTGCCAATCTTTGGGCTGCTGTCAGGGCACGAGGATGTCAGTTTCTAGGGCCAGGTAAGGTTCCTGCAGAATCTGCAACGTATGTATTTATACATGCCTTTTCTTAACACACAAAAAAAATTTTGGACTTTTTCTGTGGAGTTGAAAGTGCAGTGTCTTTTGTATTTCAACTTCATATGAGAAAGAAGTACAGAGAGGGAGGGGAAAAGGACTACATGTTAGTAAAATCTGCTTTCTTAAAAGGTTGGGGTTTGCTGTTTTTTTTCCTTTTGTTTTGGCTTTATTGACTGTTCTTTGAAATTATGAGGAATTGATTCAAAACTGCAGGTGAAGAAACATGGATAAATGAGCTTTCTTCACAGCCTGTTACACAGCATAGCTGTAACAAAGCCTGGTTATACCGCTGCCTCTGATTAGATTTTGATACTAAAGTGCAAAGAGTGTTTCTCTTGTTCATATTTCAGCTGTAAGTACAATCAATCAGCTAATTTTAGGTACTCCTCCTGAACTAGCGGATTTCTTAAAATACGTTCACAAGGGTTTTTTGATCAGTGAAATAAAAATAAGGAATTGTGTTCAGGATCATTCATACATATGTGTATGGTGTTAATACATGATAGCCATGCTGTTTTCTGGCAACGTATTTGTATTCCTTTCTTATATTTTTGTGTGCTAAAGCTATGCAAGAGGAGGCACTGAAACTTGTATTACTGGCACTGGAAGATGGCTCCGCACTCTCAAGAAAAGTTCTGGTTCTTTTTGTTGTGCAAAGGCTAGAACCAAGATTTCCTCAGGCCTCTAAAACAAGCATTGGTCATGTTGTGCAGCTACTGTATAGAGCATCATGCTTTAAGGTAAAATACCAGTATTTGAAATTTGTTACTGTGAACAAGCGCAACTTCAAGGAGCCCTTCTTAGGATTAATCTTTCACCTGTAAGATGTTATATACATTCAGTTTCTATACATTCAAACACTGTAGTCTATACAGTGTAAAAGTGGCATGAAGTTATCTAATATTTAAAGTTCCCTGCAAAAGGAACAAATGCTCATGTGTTGAATTGGCTGGAATCAACTCTGGAATTACCACTCTCATTACTAATTGCTGCCCATCAGTGGGAAATTCTCCTGCGAGAGGCATGAAATGTAACTGTAGGCACTCCTAGCCGGCTTCAGGAAGAAATAAAATAGTTTATCATAATCATGTTTGACCTTCTGTGGATTAATAAGAGTAGGCCTGGCCAGATGTGCCAGACTGGTCTGGATTCTCTCAAGTCCAATTCTGAAGAAAACTTGTGGAATACTGTAATCCTGGGAGCTTCCATGGTTACTGTAATATCTAATATATCATGATGTCACGAAACAAACAAAAATGATGAGACCTCTTGCATTCTTTTATGGCAAATGTCTTAAATAAGATGTTTATAGTGGCATTTCAGGAGAATATTTACCAGAGAGGCCAAGTTTTCTTCCTTTGTATCACTTAAGTCAATTTGAGAGACTTTCTTTTTTCTTTAAGTAATCTTCTAGCATTGGGCAGCAAAAACTACAGGAAGAACTGCTTAATATCTAACTGTATCAGGTAACTGCTTTGTATACTTTGTGACTTAAGCAAATCTGATTGATTGCTTAGTTGAAAGTAGTGGAGTTGATATCACAGTTTAGCACTAGTGATCGTGTTAAAATTTGAAGAGCTGGCTGTTCTGCCTGTATGCTGCTAGCTAAGCGGATGGGTAAATGGAAAAAACCCAAAGAAAATAAAGAATATGCTAAATATCCAGAAGAAATACGCTTTTACATTTTGTTGTGTGTAGCATTTTTTTTTCTGACAGACGCGGAGATTTCTTGTTAAGGAGTGTTTATGCATCATTGTTCATTAGGTCACTAAAAGGGATGAAGATTCTTCTCTGATGCAACTTAAAGAAGAGTTTCGGAGTTACGAGGCTTTGCGGAGAGAACATGATGCCCAAATTGTTCACATTGCCATGGAAGCAGGACTTCGAATATCACCAGAACAATGGTCTTCCCTTCTTTATGGTGACTTGGCACATAAATCACACATGCAATCCATTATTGACAAGGTTTGTCGAAGGACTGGTTTTAGTACCTTTTGGTATTATATTTGACTCTGCAATGTTATAATACAAATCTAAGAATTGCTTCAGTTACCTTTTTGTCTTTCGTTGTATCAAATATTAAATAAAATTAGAATGAAAGCTTTTCCCTACTGAGGTATTGTCTTCATGTGAAGACATTTTGTTTTTCAGTAGTATGTGTCTTATGATGAAGCTTCATAGGGCAGATTCTGAGCTGAGAAATGAAATTTCTCTCCACTGATACTTGCTGTATGCCATCTGAAGACACTATATATTGCATTTAGGAACCAATGCAATGGAAATCATCTTAAAATTGATAGTTCACAGTTGTAGGATGAAACACAGTAACAATTACTTTGCTTTCAGCTCCAATCTCCAGAGTCTTTTGCAAAGAGTGTACAAGAACTGACGATCGTCTTGCAGCGCACAGGTGATCCTGCAAACTTAAACAGGCTGAGGCCTCATTTAGAGCTCCTGGCAAACATAGACCCAAATCCAGGTAAGCAAACAAAGTGTTTTGTTGTTTTTCTTTCAAATCTCTTCACATCTTTAATATCAAAGCAAAATCAATTATATAAGATGATAACCTCTGTTACTGGTTTCAAAATTCCTATTAACGTAGTGCTGTCATAAACTCTTCTTCAGGATTCTCTGAGTTGTATCCTAGTCCTCGATGTTTTGGAAAAAGTTCTCTTATTTATGATTCCTTGGAAATTAATGACAGAATGACAAACCTGCTTTTAATAATTTTAGATGCAGCATCTCCAACATGGGAGCAGCTGGAAAATGCAATGGTGGCTGTAAAGACAGTAGTACATGGGCTGGTGGATTTCATTCAGAATTACAGTAGAAAAGGCCACGAAACTCCACAGGTTAATATATTTCATCATTGTCTGATATGTATTAATGTACACTTACTGCAATATGCAACTCTTAAAAATTACTGTTACCTTGAAATATTTATGGCCTTTTCTGTGGAATAATCAATAATACTGTTATCTGCTACATTCGAGTTTTCAAAACTTAACGTTACCGAATATGGAATACAGCAGAGTTTAATACATTGAGATCTGTACAGAAGCATAGTACCTGGCTCACCAACAGGTGATTCTTTAGTTTTCTGATGAAAGATACAAGATCTTAAAAAAAAAATATCTTGAATATGTTTGTGTGTGTGTGTTTTAAGGCTATTGTTGTGTGTCTATTTGTTTGTAAGTGGAATATCTTTTATTTGTGCTTTTTAAGCCACAACCAAATAGCAAATACAAAACAAGTATGTGCCGAGACCTTCGACAGCAAGGGGGATGTCCAAGAGGAACCAACTGTACATTTGCTCATTCTCAGGAAGAGCTTGAAAAGTGAGTATAGGAGATTTTCAGTTTAAATCTAAGCGGTTTCCTTAAAACTTTGAAAATGATTTCTTCAATGTATTTATTCATTCTGAAGGATTCATTAATTACAGCTCTACAGAAATTACAGCTCTAAGCATGAAGTTGCAGGTACAGTAAAGAAATGTCTGTAAACTAATTCCAGTTCTGATTTTTATTTTACCTGTATGAAGTAAAGTTTTATTTTCTGAAACTGATTCTAGGCTCAGTGTCTGTTAGGGATTGGATATACCACTCACAGGAGAGAAAATGTTGATTATATTTTAATTAACTAAGGAATAAACTAAGTCATTTAGGTAATACGTAACATATGCATTCTTAAATCTGTTTTCACCCCGTTCCCTTTTGAAAGAACTGCACAAGCAGATGTTCCCCTATGAGATGATCTTTGGTCACAAGGAAGACGCTGATGTTCTACTTAAGTTTGGCTAAACTGTTGAAAATAGACACCATTGTAAAGTCCTGTAATTTCTGGCTATCATGTTCCTCTCAATCTCTTCCTTTCACTAGTTTTACACATACATTAAACTGCACGAAAAGCACTTATTAAATCATCTGTCTTTGTGTGTTTACGTGTTTGTTTGTAGATACCGCTTGAGGAACAAAAAAATCAGTGCAACAGTGAGAACATTCCCCCTTCTAAATAAAGTTGGCGTTAATAGCACCGTCTCAACCACTACAGGAAGCGTAATTTCTGTCATAGGAAGCCCTGAAGCAACAGGGAAGATGGTGCCAAGTACTAATGGAATAGCTAATCTAGAAAGTGGTGTTCCCCAATTGATCCCTCGCTGTGCAGACACCTCCTTGAGAGCTCTGGAAAACACCAAGAAGGCAGGGAAGAGTGGAGCCAATGGCCAGAATGTTTCTGGATCCCCTACAGAATCGCTCCCTGAAAAGTAGGTAACATTTTTTCATAAAAATAGCTAAGCACAACATTTTGCTCTTAGATTATCAAGGCAAACAAGCTTGTGAATCACAAATAATAGATATTGAATTCTGGTCCTGCTGTGCAATTGTTGCTGTTGCCAGAGGCTGCAGACTTGTGATTAGTACTGCAGCGAAAACTATCATTATAAAAAGTCTAGATTCAAGTTCTCAGAGCCAGCACCAGTTGTTTTAGCTGTTAAGTAGTCCCACATGATATAGAATTGTACATTTCTCCCTGTGTCTTCTATTTTACTGATATCTAATTTAGTATTGAGTTATTACATAAAACAAAAAACTTCAAAAATGGACTTTTTGTGGAAGCGGGAAGAATATATGTGGTGGTTTTTAACAAGAAAAATCCCTTTAATCCTGGAAACCTTCTAGGTCTGGGATTTTCCCTTAAAATTGTTTTGGTACTTCTCCATGAAGCACTGATTATCTAAATGGGGTGTTTGGGGTTTTAAAATTCCAGAGGAAATGACTTCACCCAAATTTTCACATTACATACAAGTGTGTACATGGAGAGATGATTAACCAAAACATGTAAAAATCTGCTTAATGATTTCTTCGTAATCTTTTTCAGTAAAATTGGTTCTCCACCTAAGACTCCTGTAAGCCAGGCAGCAGCTACCTCAGCTGGTCCTCCTAATATTGGAACAGAAGTGAATTCTGTGCCTCCAAAATCCGGCCAGTTTGTTCCCAGAGTTCCTGTTTACCCTCCACATTCTGATAACGTTCAGTATTTCCAAGATCCCAGAACTCAGCTATCATATGAAGTTCCACAGTACCCACAGACAGGTGAGTACAAGACACTGAGTCAAGAGTAGGTCTGAATTTTCATCTAGATATGCCTGCACGTTATGTAGTTAGAAATAACTTATATTTCAGTTTTATGGATTTTGAAGATCAGCTGAACCTTCACTCAGTAGAGTACTGTCTTCGGTTGCCGATGGCAGGGACTTGCAGTCAGCTCCCATCATTGGTGGTTCTCGTCTTTGATTGCTGTATATTATGCAATTTATACCTCAGTATACAGAACTTGAACCACGTGGTCTGCTGTCTACTTTTTCCTTTGTTGCACTGAATTGCATTTAGTTAGGGTAGCTCACCTTATGCTCTATCTGCGGAGGATATCCATGGACAAGATTCGTACCCGGATGAACAGTTAGCATTTAATAAACAAGAGAAATACACTATTGGATTACGTACTACTAGAAGAAAATTTCTTCCTCCTCTAGGCATTCAGAGTCGTGGGGAAGAACAGTGTTTTCAAGTACTATGAGACTCTTTGTACTTGCTTAGATGTTTTTGAAAGGTTTCGATTATGATTTTAGGTTGCGGTATACATGTTTATATTCAAACTATTAAGAGTTTACTCTAGCATCAGATCATTCACAGCTTATCAGAACAAATGATAGAGGTGTTTGGACAGCTCTCTCCAATGAGAAGGAGTGAATGAAGTGTGAAACTGTCATTTAGAAACCTCTGAATTTGCTTATCTTTATTTTTTTTAGCAATATAGTTTTCTATTTTAGAGGTGCTATTTTACCTTCATGTATAAAGAAGTGTTTAAAATGTTGACTTCTTATTACATACATAGTTAAGTCATAGTATGTGGGAGCAGGGGCAGAGAGACTCTGTTCTCCAAATTGGATCAAGTTGATAAAGGATGGCCCCTACATCTGCAGATATGGTTGACATATATGAAATTTTATTCCAAAGGGATAATAGGGTTGATAGTGAGGCTTTAGAAGTGTGCTGCACTTAATTCTCTAAAGATGCTTAACCACACTAGTTATGTTTATAGAAGGTGTAAAAGTCTGGGTTATTTGTGATCACATTAAATATACCTTTTTCCAATTTTTAAGGATACTATCCACCACCTCCAACAGTACCAGCTGGCGTGGCTCCCTGTGTTCCTCGCTTTGTGAGGTCCAATAATGTTCCAGAATCCTCCCTCCCACCTGCTTCCGTGCCATATGCCGATCATTACAGTACATTTCCACCTCGAGATCGACTGAATTCTCCTTACCAACCTCCTCCTCCGCAGCCGTATGGACCAGTTCCTCCTGTCCCTTCTGGAATGTATGCTCCAGTTTATGACAGCAGGCGCATCTGGCGCCCACAGATGTACCCACGAGATGATATTATTAGGAGCAATTCTTTACCTCCCATGGATGTGATGCACTCATCTGTCTATCAGACATCATTACGTGAGAGATACAACTCTTTGGATGGGTATTACTCTGTGGCTTGTCAACCTCCGAACGAACAGAGGACTGTGCCTTTACCAAGGGTAAGTGAAAGCCAGACAGGGAGGAGGGATGAAGGCTTAATCCTAAAGGTTGTTACTGAAAAGATGGTAAATAACTAGTATTGACTTCTTCTGCTTAGTTGGGTTTAGAGAGGTCAAGAAATATGTCCCAGACAAAGTCTTTTTTGTAAAACTGAATAAAATGGGCCTGTGATGTTGATTACTATAATCTGGATTAGGACCAGTGCCCTTCTGCCTCTTGAATTCCTGTAGGTGGTGTTTGAATGAACTATATCTTTAAGATTTGAGTTACTGTACATGAACCAGATTCTCTTGCAAATCCTTGCAAGACTCTGAATGATATCAATGGAAGGCTACAGACCCAAGGGGGCATGTTTTCCAAGAGTGCTCCCTGCAAGTACTGACATTCTGGTGAGAGTTTGATAAGGTAAACAGACCTGTATTTGTTATTGCTAGGAGCCTTGTGGTCACTTGAAGACTGGGTATGATGAACAATTACGACGGAAGCCAGAACAGTGGGCACAATATCACACACAGAAAACTCCTCTTGTATCATCGACCCTTCCTATGGCAACTCCATCTCCAACGCCACCTTCTCCTCTCTTCAGTGTAGATTTCAACACAGAGGTGGGAAGTCAAGGAACTTTATTTTCCCTTCCTGTTTCTCTAAGATGCCACTTAATATCTCTAGTGAAGATTTTCTATCTGCCATCTATTGTTCAAAAAATGATTTTAGTCTTTTAGTAAGAAGAGAGTAGTATCTAACTATGAATGCATTCGATTTGTAGTAAACTGATGCTAAACATGATTGCTGAAACAACTTGAAGTGAGGAAGTGATTCAATTTACCCTCACTAAAGGAAACATAACTCTGTTGGACTTTCTTTATGTAACTCCTAGATTGTTTTGTGTTTTTTCCAAAATAGGGAATGACAGTTATTTTCCACTAAGATGGGCCATTTCTTTTATGTTCCAGTTGTCTACTTATCATGCCATGATGCCTAAATCAACCTAATCCTGGATAATACACACCCCTTAAAATTGACAAAATACATTTGTAGAACAATTCTGTTCTGTAAACAGTAATGGAAATTTAACACGTAGAAACTGTGCTTAGAAGGGGAAAAAGAAACAAAACAATAATGATGCAGTATGTATTTTATACATTACTTAAATGCATCCATAAATTCTTCCAGAACTACTGTACCAAACACTCTTTGTAGATTGAGAGTTTCATTGTTGGCATTTGAGGTGTTACATGGTGATTATTTAGAATAGGTCTTGCAAGGTAGATAAACCTGAAGTGAGTGCATTCAGTCAGGTTTTGAGTCTTCATCCAGGTTGAAGTGTTCTGTGTCATTCTGGTATCTGTCACTGGCTTCTACCTTAAATAAAAATGCATGACTTCCTCTGAATTAAATTACTGCAGGTAGCTGCGTGAAGAAGCCTGCCACTAATATAGCAGCACTGATTTCAGCCTCTTGGCGGGTCAAACAGTTATTTGTACTGGGAAAGCCTTGACAACTATTAGCTGTACTACTAATTGTCTGTGAACTGGTTATGCTTCACCCAAGTCAAGTCTTGAACATTGGTATAATTGATTGTCTTTGAGATATTTTGATTAAATAGCAGTAAATGTTTTTTTTTTCTGATTTTAATACTGAATTCCCTTTTTATATTATGTACTATCTATCTATTCCCTTTTCTGTAGTTCTCTGAGAGTGTCAGTGATTTGAGTGGAACTAAATTTGAGGAAGATCATCTCTCTCACTATTCACCGTGGTCTTGTGGCACAATTGGCTCTTGTATAAATGCTATCGACTCAGAGCCCAAGGATGTGATTGCCAATTCAAATGCTGTGTTAATGGTAGGAGTTTTCTGCATGTTACCTCATTAATGTAATGATACTTACATGCTAAAGTGTCTTCTGTTTGATTAAACAACCTTTTTTTTCTAATTGATAGCTAATATTTTGGATATTTTAGTTCAAAGTAGCCCAGCCCATATGACATCGTTTAGCATATCTCTTTCTAGTTTTTGTAATCTCTATTTGCATCTGTGACAGGGTGTAATGCAAGCAATAAAACTCTCAGATGTCTGAAATGACCATTTTAATAACACATCTCTGTAAATCAAACTAGTAGTCAAAATGTTTTGAGTAGATGGTTTGTAAATTGATAAGACTCATTAATTTTTAAATGTGCTTTGTAATTGTTGGAGTGATGGGATAAAAGTTTTTTTGACTTCTCAATCCTGTCTCTCTTCACACATTATAAATAAGTTTTTGTGTACATGTGTTTACAATTTCTGAGGAATCTAAAATATTAGTCTCAGACTATGTTGCACTGACAGGATTGACCAGTGAATTCTGTCATTGTGGCCATTTCAGAGCAGGTGTTTCCATTGCAGAAACACATTTGTGATGTGGGCCAAGTGGAATTGCCCATGCTATATGAATGAATTACTGGCCTTCTCAGGATTGTAAGATTTACTATGTTGCTATTGTTTCAGTGAGTCTTTAAAGTTTATCCTAAGAGCAGTGTACACTTTTCAGAAATTACATGGAGAAAGCCGAAATACCATGGACCCATAATAATTAGCATGAATTTCATGTTGCCTGCTTCACAGAGTATCAGAGCTATTTTCCTAGACTACACCTCTTATTTTATCAGAAGGCACATTCTCCTCTAATAAACAGTTTAATGCCAAGAGATCTATGGAGGGGAAAAATAAAGTTATATTTTATCATCTCATTTCCACAAGGAGGAAAAAAAAATACTTTGAGAAACAAAAAATATCATGTGATATGAATCATGGCATGCAGCTTGCCTTTGGAGGGGTAAGAGCTCACAATTTTAGAGATTTTCTGCTATGTAGTATAGCAGGTTGCCTTTATGTTCTTTGGAGGAAGTGTAACCAAATCTCATCACTTCTCAAGCCTTTTTTGATACTGTCTTCTTCAGATGTAGGAGATAGTACTGAAGGACCTTGAAGCATTCTGGAGCTCTTTTTTGCCTGGAAGCACTAGATTGGAGGAGCAAAATTATTTCTTCTAATGCTGACAGTAGCATTAAAGGGCAGTAGTTAAATAATTATGGCCCATCTTGTCTCTAGTTGAACAGATTTTCAGCATTATATTCAGCAACAATAATCAGAAAGTCATTGGCATACTGAGTCATCCAAATGACCTCAAACAAGTCCATTTATCTCTTTCTGTTTCCTAAATATGTAGGATTTGGACAGCGGGGATGTTAAAAGGAGAGTGCATTTATTTGAAACTCAGAGAAGGGCAAAGGAAGAAGATCCTATAATCCCATTTAGTGATGGACCGATCATTTCCAAGTGGGGTGCAATCTCCAGGTCATCCCGCACGGGTTATCACACAACAGATCCAATTCAGGCCACTGCTTCCCAAGGAAGTGCAACTAAGCCCATCAGTGTATCAGGTACAAGTACAGGCTTCATACTGACAATATGGCATATATCATGAGCATTTCATCCAGTTTATACTTAATACAGCAATGGAAATGCGAAGAACTAAAATACCTGTATACCCTACTTTTTAAGAATGGAGAAGGTAATGCATTGTATTTTAAATGGTTGCAGATTATGTTCCTTATGTCAATGCTGTTGACTCAAGATGGAGTTCTTATGGCTCAGATTCAGCTTCATCAGCACGTTATGCAGAACGGTATGGACTTTCCTTCTGTGTTTTCTGTAGCTTGCTAATGTTCAAAATCCTGAATACAGTTAAAACAAACAAACAAAAAACTCCTAATAGACCTTAATTTTAAAGTAATGGATTTTTCTGTCCAATGTAAAGCCTTGGAAAGCCTATGTTAAAATGAATGGGAGTCAGGCACTGCTGAGCTGTCTTGCCCAAACCTGTGATCTTGAGTAGTTTCTCAAGTTTTCTTGTCATTCCTCATCTGTAAGTAAAGTGAGGATGTTTGCTTCATATAATGCCCTGGGACACTGTTAATATATCCCCCTCTCCTCCCTTACGATGAAGAGGTTGTTACCTTAGTCACCTAGTTTGTCTGAAAAAATAATGACAGGCCAACAGTCCTTTTGGATCCTTTGATTTAGAGTACTCATTTTTAATTTCTAATTTTACCTTCTTTCTCTCAAAGGGACAGATTCATAGTTACAGATTTGTCTGGTCACAGAAAGCATTCCAGCACTGGAGATCTATTAAGTATTGAATTACAGCAGGTAAGATCAGATACACCATGTACTTAAATAAAATTAAATTAGTTTTCTTGGTATAATCTACAGAAAGTAGTAATATTAATAAAGTGATCGGTGAGTTAACTAGACATCAGTACCAGAACACTTTTCATGATGCATAAAGACAGCTTGTATGAGCTGCTCTACTGACATCAGTAAGGCAGTTTTTGGTAGAAAGTAGTGGGCTTGATAAATGTCAGCAAATACAGAACAGATGTTGGACATGAAAAGAACACGCAGTTATACGTGTATAAGAGGAAGCTGTTCTTTTGTGACCTGATTTATATTGCTGTTTGACAATACGTGGTTTAAGTGTAGTTGTAGGTAACTGGTATGTCTTTTTTTCCATAGGCCAAAAGTAACTCATTATTACTTCAGAGAGAGGCAAATGCACTAGCCATGCAACAGAAGTGGAATTCTCTAGATGAAGGCGGTCGACTTACCTTAAATCTTTTAAGCAAGGAAATTGATTTGAGGAATGGTGAGGTAAAGCAAGGGGTGATTGGGATGAAACAAGTCTTTGAGATGTATATGTGTATATGCACACAGACACATTTTTAATTCTGATGTTCCAAAATACTTGTAAAACATTTGGTGCAAGTTAAGTTGCTGTTGTTGTTACACCCAGTTACTTCTGTAGGCCAAGTAGCTGGACTGGCTGTTCTGCTACTCCGAGCGTACATTTAGCAAGTGGGAAGAATGTGACCATCCATTTTAGTGTGAACCTTACTCTTTGCTCTACTTGTACGTGTTAAAAATCTAAATCTTAACTCTACAGAAATTTCCATTCCAGTATTCATTTTCTCTTTCAGTACTTTGCAAATAGATTTTGCTGTGTATCCTATTTTGTCTATACCTGAAGTTCTATTTGTGTTCTGTATCATCTAGCTCTTGTGTCATACAAATGTTGTGTCCTAGAAACACGCCTTCTGTTTTCACTTTAATACATGACTCTTGTGGGAAGCAGGTGAAAAGCCAACTTGATATTTACAGAAAGTATTTCATTCTTTCAGACTGATTATAGTGAAGACTGTGCTGATACAAAGCCAGATCGAGACATTGAATTGGAGCTATCTGCCCTTGATACAGATGAACCTGATGGGCAGGGTGAACAAATAGAAGTAAGTTCCAAAATGTCTAAGAAAGATTCTTTCATTAGTTATTCAAAACTTTCTAACATTTTTCTTTGTAAACTAATAGATTATGTTGTAGCAAAGCCTTTCGTCTTACTCTTTGTACTGATATCAAGCATTTATCTTATTTTAACGCTGGGGTCTCCTATTTCTTATTCAGATACCTGACTGCTGACACTACCTAAGTGCTAAGCTGCTGGGGTTCCCTGTAATTTCGAACAGTTGATCAGCATGGAGTCTAGATATAAATCACGATCTTATCAGGGATTTGCCTCTTCTTATGTCAGCTTTAAAGCTGTGCAACAATGGAGATGCCCAAAGCAGTCCTGAAATGTCTGATGAGGTCATACCTACAGCTAGGGAGCTTCTTGAAAATATTTTGTTTGAATTTCAGCCCTATTAGGAATTGACAATTTATAGCATATTACTTCTTTAAAAAACAAAACAAAAGAAGTATTAAAGGTATCTGACACGATAGGCAAAAGTGAAGCATAATGAGCTCTCCTACAGAAAAACAGAATAGACATTCCAATCGTATGATGAAAAATAAGGAGTCTTATGAAGAAACTCAAATTTCCATCAGTTCGATATAGGGAAGCATAATAGGGGAATTTAAAGCTGGTGGCAACGGTATCAATAACATTTTTCCTTCCCTCCTGTAGGAGATTCTGGATATACAGCTAGGTATCAGCTCTCAAGATGATCAGCTGCTCAATGGAACAACTGTAGAGAATGGGCATCCACTAAAGCAGCACCAGAAAGAATCTATGGAACAGAAGAGACAAAGTTTAGGTGAAGACCTTGTGATTCTGTGAGTGTTAGACAAAACAGCAGTGTCTGCCAGTGCTAGATAAACAGCAGCAGCGAAATAGTTGAAGTGTGCTTAAGGATGAACTGCGCACCTACTCAGACCTGAGTTAGACATCTGCATTGTGTATATGTGGTGAAGTGAGAAGAACCTGCTAAGAAGTCAAATTAGGTCACAAATGCGAAAGTCATAGGATGGTACCATTGTTTGTATGCATTGCTGTAATCGTATGGTGAAACAGGTCACAGCTGTTAAAAATACCTTTCACGTACTCAGAAAGCAAAAAATGTGAAAGTATTTCTATAGTTGCCAGAAATTTAGAAAAATTCCAAAAGGTTGAGTTTCAGACTGTTTGCACAAATCTCTATAGAGAGGTAGTTTTAAAAATACACTATTTTAGGTTTATATGTTCTACAGTTTTTACTGTATAATGCTGTCCTTGAAAATGAGGCAGACTGCGTTTAATGTCCTGAGCATACCTTTCCATAGTAAGATGTTATTCTTGTTTCTAAAAATGAGTTTATCAGTATTTATTTAATGCACAGAAATTCAGTTCTGGATACTTGTGCATGTACTTGTTTAATACTTGTGTAACTTATTTTTCTCCTCAGGGAGGAGCAGAAAACAATCCTGCCCGTAACTTCTTGCTTCAGTCAGCCGATCACAACATCTGTTAGCAATGCAAGCTGCCTGCCCATCAGCACATCAGTCAGTGTTGGCAGCCTCATTTTGAAAACTGCTCACATTATGTCTGAGGATAAAAATGACTTTTTAAAGCCTGTTGCAAATGGCAGGATGGTTAACAGCTGAAAGGCATTCATCTTTCCAGCTTGTGACCACACCGTGGAAGCATTTACACTAGCTTTTTATATATATAATATATATTATATAATGTATATTTTTTTTAAAGAATAATATTGGGGTCATGCATTTCCTGTGGACTCTTTGATACTTCAAGCCCCTCTCGCATTAGCATTCTGAAGAAAAAAACTTACTTTATTAGGGTAAGGCGTTCACTTTCCACAGATGAATGGAATTTGGACATTGTTTTACTTAAGCTTAAAGCAGCTTTTTATGAGTTTGTAGCAATCCGGTGCGGTATCTGAGCCATTCTTGTTTAAAATGGCTTCTGTAGAAAACTAACAACTCAGTTATTTAAACTAGCAGGATCCTACGATGATACATCTAGTGAAAGGAAGACTAACTTATTTGTCTCTATTTTGTTTCATGAGAGAAGAACTTGTGTCTTGTTGCAGCTGCTTTTTCCTTAGTTGTGGAACTTTGCATGGAGTATTGTTTCCTGATTGAAGACTGAGAGGTGGGGATTTGGACTTGAGACTTTTTACAGGGTTAACACACCATTAGCTTTGCACTGCTGCGTTATTTGCAGGTCTGTGGTGCAGTGCTTTGCTGCAGCGTTTTGTTTCCATTCCCCCCCGCGCACATACACACACACATGCACACACACACACACACACACATTTCTGCTTTAGTACTGTAGATACACACATATACAGGCTACTTGTCCAAGTAAAGTTACCAGAAGTAAACCAAGTGCCTAAGTCCTCCAGCTAACGTACTAGGTATTGATCTCCCAAGTTATACATGAAGCAATTTTCAACCATATTGAGAGGTTATGCACTAATGTAACAACAGTTTGTTCTTTTCTTTTTTTATTAATAGTTCTCAACTTGCAAATTATAGAATCCAGATGACTTGGCAAAAAGTATCAGGTGCTCTATGCTTTCCTTTGAAAACCCTGTATGTAGTGTTTGCACTGACTAACAAGATGGTATTGCTGTTTTTGTACTGTTTTGTTTTTAATTTAAACTAAATATTGGGAATTTAAGGCAGTTATTACCTTTTATTTAGTGTTGTTAATCATAATTTTGTATTCAGGTTTAATTTTGCTCGTTCAGTGGCAACTTATTTTCAAAGACTTTGAAAATACAATAATATAGCATTATCTGACCTGTAGAGCTCTGAGAAGTGTATGAATTTATGCCCTGTTAAGATGTGACTGAGAATCGTGTTAGACATGTCAGCTGAAGATAGATTTTTCATAAATGCACACAAAGTAGAGCCCTGGGCATATGTTTGTTCGTTTGGTTTTTAAGAAGCTTAAAAATCAGCTTTTTTTTTTTATTTTTGAAAAGAAAGCAGGACTCTCCCTCCTGATGATTACCATCTTGTTTGTCCTCTTACTTTTCTTTGTGACAAGTTTTACTTTTTGTTTGTTTTATTAACTTCTGTGAAGTTGTTTACTCTGAAAATTGTACTGGAATATTTTAAGCCAAGCTGATCTTTCACCAGGTGTACTGCATGTAAGGGCTTTTCCTGCTAGCAAAATGCTTAAAGAGGATCATGTTACTGGTCGTCTGAGTTGTTATTTTACAAAATCACAGCTATGTGGTCGGGTAAGATTTTGATAACTGTTTTGTGCACGTTTCTGGGGGGTGGGGGTTGGCATTTCCCTGAGGGTTACTGATTAGACTAAGTAAATATTGGTGTTTGATATCTCTCCTAATGAACCTGTCCATGAAATAATTATGTTGTAAATATACCTGAAAATCCAAGGGTTAGTTTTGATATTCTGGTGTCAGTATGGAAGATCTTACGCTCTATTTAATACTCAAATGTTAAGGAATGTATGTAGAAAAACAGTCAAGTAGTCTTTTAGTTTCCTTTGGCTGTTGCTGTACCTTCCTATAGCCAGTGCCACCTCATAGCTAGGGTTAGATCGATGCTTTGTTTCACTTGCAACTCAAAGTGAATGGATACAAGAACCAGACCACCTTTGTCACCTTAACTTATTTCCTATTGATGTTAAATTTAACTTAGAATGTTAGACATAAATATGATTGTTGTATATTTTATACCAAGACCATTCTGTAAATATGAATTTATATTACTTTTGAAATGCTTCTGAGATACTATTATTTGCTGTACAATGTAATTCCAAAACAGATATGCAAACAAGTATGTCTCTTTCATGGATATTTAAACAGTGAGATCTTCCATGTTGAAGGTGATGTAATTTTTTTAAAAGATTTTTAAATTTTAAATTGCTATTTTGTTACAAAAATAGAGAAAATATAAAGGTTTGAGAAGTCCTTATTTGCCCTCAGGGAAAGAGCCCTCTGTGCACCAGAACTCCACAGAACATCTTCAGCATGATCTGAGGGTGAATATATACTACATAAATTGATTGTGTATTTACCTTAACTTTTTAATTTTAAAATTGCAGTTTTAAAAACTTGGTTGTGCTCTGCTGGAGGGGGATTGGATTAAGCTGCTTACACACATTTGCCTGTTTGTCCAGTGAAGTTACATAAGCCTAACATATTCCTGCCAACCATATTGGCATATATAAGAACAAATGTATCTACCTACTCTTGCCTGCAGCAGGAGGTCCCATGATATCGTAGTTCTCTAGGATGACCATATACTTCATATGGAGAGTTGGTTCTTAACTGAGACTAGTTATTTTCTTGAATTTTTAATATAGAGAATGACAGGCAAAAGAATTACCTGGGCATTTAAATAGCATGCCAGCTTTTGTCTTACAGTTCTAACACTGACTGTGTGATTTTTGCCATGAAACTATGCCCTCCAGTGCCCTGACAAGTAGAAGCTACAGGTGGGAACCTAGTTCTGGCTTTCTTCCTTGGTGGAGTTTCATCCCTTGACCCTATGAACAAGTATGTATTCATTTGTCTAGTTCCAAATCAGGTGCCTTTGGGCTATGGAAGGGCTTACTTTCTGACACTGAGATATAGTTACTAATCTTTGTGCGTTAATAGCAGTGGTTCTCATTTAGGTTTTGGCCTAAGATACCTTTGTTGTCAGAAAAAAAAGAAAAGGCCCATAGCAGATTGGGGAAGAGAGATTGGCTCTTTTGCTTTGCTTGGACAAGCATTTTGGGTTTGTTTGTTGTGTTTTTTTCTTTTGTTTTCCCCTCTTTAGGGGTACAGCAGGGATTTCACATGCAAGAGATACAGGAATTATTAGTATCTAAGTTAATTGTGTTGCCTCACTACCTGGATTCATTCCTTGTTTTGCCTCATTTTCCACATAGGTCTTAATAGAGACTAATGCTTTTGCTGGGAGAATGCTTGTGTGAAAAGTAATTATCTGTACATTCTTAACATATAATTATAGCAGAGTGATAGCCCTGCTACTGATATTTTGTTCCTGTAAACAGGTGACAAGAAATGAATCTTAGTGTTTATGCAGATTTTGCATTGTAGAATGTATACTAGACCCTTCAAAGGAAAGGTTAGACTCTTTGCAAAGCAAACTGGCGTTGGTTCTTGGTAGTCTAGTACAGGGATGCTAAAGTTTGACACTTGATTTAAAAAAAAAAAAGTACACAGCTGATTGCTAAATAAGCTCTTAATTGCTCATTGTAGAAGTCTAATCTGGCAGGTTTTAGTGCTTTTGATAACACAGTTGTGTTATCACACAATTTTAATTATCCTGTACTCAAGAGCTGAATGCTGTTCTTGTATAATAGTGTACTAGGCTGGATGAGGTACAAAGCAATGCACAGTGGTTGGAAACAGCTGAGGAAAGAACACTTAAAATAACTATCTACACTCAGAATAGTTCCAAACATGTTTTTGTTTGCTTTCTTAAAGCACAAGTTGTCAAGTTGTATCTGTTGCTGTACATAGACACTGTATGCCAGCAGCTCCTTGATCATCTTTGTGAACAGATTCTTCATTATTATTAGACTTAAAGGAAGATGTTGAATTTGAGAGTGTAACAAAATGAGAAATGATTGAATTATCTATAGTATGTAAAAGTCCATTCTTTATGTTGTAGTTTGATCCCTTCTGTTAGGCTGTTCCCTCTCATTGAGGGACCTCTTCTGCAAGCAGAACACAACAAATGTGCTTTGGAATGACCCAGTTTTCAGGATGAACGAGCAGCGCGCTTTGGCAGCAGGCAGCACTGTGCGTCTCTTTGCTGGCAAGGGAGCACAGCGAGGGAAGGGAGCTGTCGGTGACGGGAGAAAGCCAAAAAGGAATCGCTGAAATTCCCACATCCAAACGTAGCACTGCACCTCCTGTTGTAATCGAGAGGTTGCTGCGAAGGCTGAACTCGAACTGAGCCTGCGTTTCTCGCTGCCAAAAGCCAGGGTCGTTGCCCAGAGCCCATTGACTTACCCAGAGTAGATCTCCGTGAATCCAAGGCATGGGATGCATGCATTTCGTAGCTGGGCAAACAAGTATATTATACGGTAGTTGTGATACAACACACGTGGCTTTGATTTGTACTGCACATCCCCACTGTACAGCCACTCCGAAGTATCGTGGTTAGCTTGCAGCATCTGCTGTCCGCATTTATACTGTTTACTGCGTATTCTTTTCCCTGGAAGTTTAAGGAAATTTTTTTCTTGTTGCATCGATTACATTTTATAAATTTGCTTAGCTGGAAAGTTTGGGAAAAGAGGCCTGTTTGTCAATTGTACAACCGATTGTGAAGCTCTAGTGTGAATATTTTTACGTCTGTATTAGACATTTTCTTTGCAAATCTATTGTTCGATTGAAATGTAAATGAAATAAAAGATGGTGTACACCCATCATGTATAAAGCAGGCACCATCGCTACGATGGATTTAATGCTCATTTTTATGGCGCATTCTCAGCTTCTATTTAAAACTATAATTTAAAATCTGTAAAATGAAATGGGGTTATATGGGGGAGTAAATTCTATTCCGTTTATTTCGGTTTGAGTTCCCGACTCGTCTGTTCCCTCGTGTTAGAGTAGGGGGGCCCCGCGCGGGGCGGCCGTGCGTGTTTGCTGTAGCACTGAAGTGAAGAGGTTTTAGCTTTGGCTGGTCACAGAGTAGAGCATCATGGTTTTCAGTGTTTGAGAGAATCGATGGAAGAAGTTTGCAGTATTGACATGTATTTGCATGCACAAATAAAAATTATTTGTCCACCTTAACCGCCTCCGTGCGTTCCACCGAGCGGCGCTCCCCTCCCCGCGGGGCCCGGCCTTCCCCTCCCCTCCCCTCCGCGCTCCGCTCCGCCCCTTCCCGCCGTGCCCCGCGCGGATTGCCCCGGAAGGCGGCGGGCAGCGGTGAGGCCGGGCCGGGCCGCGGCTCCGCGGGTGGGGGGTGGGAAGGGCTCTCCCGGCGGGGCTGGGCGGCTCCGCGGTCACCCCGGGCACTGAGTGCGGAGCGCTCTCGGCATCGCGAGGTTCCGCCTTAGAAACGCCTGAGCCGCCCGCTGCGGGAGGGGGCGGGGCGGGATGGGCCTGGGCTGGGCTGGGCTGGGCTGGGTTGGGCGGCGCTGCGGCCGCGCGGGGCGGGGCGTTGTCCTGCGGCTGATGCGCGCGGGGTTGCGGCGCCGCCCGCGCTGTCTCCGCGCTCGTGAAGTGCGAGCTCGTCGAGTCCGTTCGTGTGTTGAGTTAAACAGAATACGCGGTTATCTCCTGTGTGCGCCGCCGCTCGCCTGCGGGGCGTTATTCAGGCGCGGACTGTTAGCGGCGGTTGCGTGCGGCGCTGTCACGGTGCGATCTCCTTGCAGGTGCTCGTGGCGGCCCCGCAGGAGCGCGGCTCGGAGCGCAGCGCGCTGCAGGCACGGCTCGGCTTCCCGCTCGGAGGAATCGCCGAAAATAATTCCCTGTGGTGGAAATCGAAACGTACGTAGCTGGGAAGTCGGCCTGCCGGGCTCCGATGGAGGCGGACGGGGCTCCCAAATCGCGTTTAGAAATTCATTCTCCGTGGGTAAAAACACGTGGGCATCTGCTCACGTGTGCTTCATTGCAGAAACAGCGTTTATAACTGTGGCTCTTTTAGTGCTAAGACACAAAGCAGGGCCTTACTCATCCTGGATTTTAATTTAAATACGTTTGAAATCGTCATTAAGAGTTAACTCACCTTACTGCGCTGTGGGGTGTGTGACTGTGGGCACTGAACGCTTCTGTGTGGATAAAAGCTGCTCAGAAGTGAAAGGCTACTGTTACACATGTACAGCCGTACGTTGTGCTGCACGGCTGAGTAAGAGGCGCGCTGTCTGTTCTGTTTATTTTTTAGAACATAATGACTACGTTGGATGATAAACTACTGGGCGAGAAGCTCCAGTATTATTACAGCAGTAGTGAGGGTGAGGATGAAGACAGTGAGAAGGAAGACAAAGAAGGGGAGAGCTCCATTCCTGAAAGCGTTGGGGAAGTAGAGCTTAGCAGCGATGGCAGTGCAGTCAACACAGGTATTGCCACATCGCACTAACTGCTTTGTGGGTACTTTGTCTATTGGAAGGTTTGTGTGGTCTCCTGCTGTTGTTGTTGTAATAAAAGTCCTTATTTTGGGGCATACTTGAGTCATGCCAGCGGTCTTGGGGTTCTTGAGGGCCCAGGTGTTAATCTGAATTAACCTTCATCGCAGTTATGAAAGTAGCCCAGCTAGAGAGGTTTGTCTTCCTAGACAAAAGCAGATGCAAACTCAAGGACGTGCAAATGGCAAGTTACCTCTATTCTTTCCTTTCATTACAGCATTTTGCGCGGTGTACAAAAAGCTTATGACAAGCCCGCTGATTTACTGCTGGCTTCTATAAAATTACTGGAATTTTAAACAAAAAATGTAGTTTTGTTACTGTTTTGTAGTTAAATACAAGCATGTTTAATTTCAGGTCCAAAAGGAGTCATTAATGACTGGCGAAGGTTTAAACAACTGGAGACAGAGCAGAGACAGGAGCAGCGCAGAGAAATGGAACGACTCATAAAGAAGTTGTCTATGACATGTAGATCTCACTTAGATGAAGAGACAGATAAGCAGAAACAGAAAGAGCTTCAGGAAAAAATCAATGGAAAGGTAACGTGGCACAAAGGAATTGCCAGTTAAATGTTGGACATTTTGTGTTTCATTATTTGTGTGTGTGGAGCAGATAGGAATCCTTACCTGGCCAGTAGATATGTTTAACCAAGCGAGCCAATAGACACAAAATACATGAAATCCTGTTGATTTTGTTTCTACAGACAAGGTAATGTGCTTGTGTTGCCAAATAATGTTTACTGAAAAACTCATTAAAAAAGCTGGTGGAAGAGGAGCGATCTGAGGTCAGGCACAGTACCCAATCAGTGCTCAGAGCTCAGTGACAGCACATAGCTGCCATTAACCTGAATTAAAGTGGGAGCATGGATCAGCCACTTGAGTTATTAGTGCAGCATGTGGAAACTAGCATACCCAAGGCTGAAATCACTGTTCCCACTGGACGTGGTTTCTAATTAGATCAAAATGGAGTGTAATACAGAGGGTGCTTGAGCCTTCGTGGGTTACACTTGGCTGTTATTGAAGATGAGTGTCCCACATTAATCCTCTTGATTTAAATTAATTATGTAAGTGACCCACATAGTGATGCAGGCCTTCTTTTTTCTCTGTCATCTATTTTTCTATGTGTTTTTAGATGACGTTACAAGAATATAACATGATTCACAACGGTGAAGATGATGAGGAATTTCTACAGCGATACAGGAAGCAGCGAATGGAGGAGATGAGGCAGCAGCTGTACAGTGGGCAGCAATTTAAACAGGTTTTTGAGATTACCAGCGGAGAAGCGTTTTTGGACACGGTTGATAAAGAGCATAAGAGCACTCTGATCATGATCCATATTTATGAAGATGATATCCCTGGCGCTGAATCCCTGAATGGCTGTATGATCTGTCTGGCTGCTGAGTATCCAACAGTTAAATTTTGCAGAGTAAAGAGTTCGCTCATTGGGGCCAGCGCTCGCTTTACCAATAATGCTCTGCCAGCTTTGCTGGTCTATAAGGCAGGTGAGCTCATCGGCAATTTTGTGCGGATCACTGACCAGCTCGGAGAAGATTTTTTTGCTGTAGACCTGGAGGCATTTTTGCAGGAGTGTGGTCTGCTTCCAGAAAAAGACCTAGTGCTCCTGACTTCTATACATAATCCATCTGCATGTTACAGTGAAGACAGTGATCTGGAAATAGACTGAACCACTTACACCAGGGGGCCGGTAGGTGTAGTTGTGCTGTGGGATGTTCTTCTGCTAGGGTTTGTTCCTTCCCTTTCTTAATGTGGGTATGTTATCCTTCCCCTCTGTGCACTTGGACTTTTGCTTGTTAAAACATTGTTTAAAATAACTTCAGGCATTCCTAACATTTTCTTAAATTAACTCAGTGAAGTACATGCTAAAATGTATTACACTAAGCATGAAGTTCTAACACAGTTCAGTAATTGAGTTTTTAGGCATTCACGTCTTTTATTAACCTGGAATTGAACTGCTGCTGGTGAGTTAACACAGCATGGTCCCCTCTTCCATTCCGCAACTTGCAGTCCCCTTCTTGGAAGTACTGTTGTTCTAACAGTTGGCATCAAATTTTTGTTCAGTACTCACTTGCAAATAACAACAGCTCCTGACTTGATCCTGAAAATTGCTTTTCAGCTGAAGAGGGCTCTTCTTTCTTTAACCTTGTCTGAGACTTAAATGGGAAAATCCTTCTGGTACAGCTCTTAAAGCATTCTTAGGTTTTAAAATACCTACCATTAGAATTCATGGCAGTCACTTCAGCAGAAAATAATCTGCCTCTTCAGAGAGAGAGACCCAACATACGTTCTGAATAGCATCAAGGAGAGTTTTGCTGGCAAAATGCAGAATTGGGACTTTACTCAGAATTTCATATCTGTCTAAAATCCTCAAAAATTGTTAAATAAGTGGTGATGTTCGTCTCTGTCTGTCTGCATGTTATCTGCTTAAGCTGGGCCTTCAGATGCATTTTGAATATTAATAATCCCTGGACCTGACAGATGACTGGAAGGCTTTGTGGGAAGTGAGCCCTGGGCCAGTAGACAAGCTCCCTAAACGAGAGCTCCCTTGCCTGAAGCTCAGTATGTAGTTCCTGCAGTGTTAGGCACGATCAGAAGCATTACCACTGTCCTGTTTTTCCTCTGATGGCAGCTCTTTGGGAGCATGGGATTTTTTGTACAGTATGTCAGCAGAGTTCACTAACTGAGAAGATGCTGTAGAGTTGGGCTGAAACCCTTGTGGAGACCTCACAATTTCTTCACCTGTCCTTTGGTACAAATTGCAAAGGCCTCTTTAAAAGCATTGTAGCTGTTAAAGTTGCACAGTGACACGGGTGCTAAAGTTCTCTTTGCCCAAAAACAAAGGACTCCCACTTCTGGACACAGACTAAAAGCAGTGCTGGCTGAGCCCATTTGTCTTTTCATTAAGTTATTGCTCCCGAATGCTGTATATTATGCTTCCCTTCTGCAGCAAGTTTGTTGTTATCATTGGTTAGTGATTATATTTTTATTAAAGTGTGTTTGTTTGTGCTCTACTTACTTCATAGATAGTAATATTGGGAAGTAATTTCCAGGGTTTTTACTGCATTTACAGTTCACCCTGCCCCCAGCAAGTCTAGTGCTGTGAGATAACCCAGTGGCATTAGAAACCATTAGCAGTGTGTAGTTAATGCAAGCATGGAATCCTCTGATGATGCAGAGCAGGGCCAAGGCTCTGCTGGCCAGATGGTGGTGTAGTCTCCCTGTACCTAGTACAAACGAGCATGCTGAATGTGTGCACTCTGTACTTAGCTGTTGCTGAATTACGTCTCCTGCACACATAATTGGATATTACACTGTTTGCTTTCTCACACATGACTTATTTTGCTTGTTATTTAATTTTGAGGAAACTGGACTATCCCTATGTAAATACAATGTAATGCTATGTTTAATGATTACATTTAATGGCAGGTTTTGTGTGAGGCACTTTGGAGCACCAGGGAAAAAGGCAAAAATTTCCTTGTAAGCACTCGGTTCTTAGTAAGAGTAGATCTTAGGGCAAGGATATGCATTTATAGTTGTATTTATTCAAACTATTTTTAAAAGTAGTATTAGCAGAAAGATAAATAATTTGTAATTAAAAATAGCTGAAAGAGCATGTTGTAGCTGTTTTAAGGAAACTGGCAGAAACCCAAAGTTTGAAATGTGGTAAGAGATTCAAGTTACTTGAAATTAAATCATTGAGCGTGGGTATCCGTGCATTCCAGAAAAAAAAAAAAAAAGGAACTGTGATTTGTATTCAGGATGAGGTTCAGTAGGTCTGTAGTGCAGACAGGCACGTATTAGCACCATAATAAAACCTGGCTTGGAGGAGGGGAGAGCTGACTCTTGAGTTACTTTGAAGTTTTATTTGTATCAAGCAGGAGTTGGGGCTGTAAAGCTGTAACAGGATCAGAACATCTCCTGCTGCTTTGTGTCTGGTGGCCTGCAGCAAGGTGACTCCTGGTTATGAGGTTTTGGTGCTCAGGTATATGACAGATGCTTTATGCTGCCAGTTGCAAAAGGGAGAAAAAAGGTGCATAGGAGAGAAGTTTGAATCCAGTTCATCACTGATCTGGAAGAAAAGAATAAGTACAAGGGAGAAGAGGGGTAGAGAGAAGATGTGTTAGTGCTGCTGAGAAGCATGGTGGGCAGGGCTGGAGTGCTGCTGTTGCTTTTGCCCATTCCTGAAGCTAAATCCTTCCAAACTGACCAGCCAGTAGATTTGTGCCCCCAAACCCAGCATTCTGAATGCATGTAAAGCAGCATAGCAAAGTAGAACAGATTTTAGGATAGGTTCATTATTAATTTGTTACCATCCATTCAATACGAACTAGGACTACAGCTCATACTAACATTGTATCTGTAAATGCTTTAGTTGAAGTGTTAAAGTCTGTTTTATTTATCTTAATTTAAATGAGGTCCTGACCTGCGGATTGAAAACGGGAGTGCATACGCATATACATATGCACATTATAGATATATATGCATTAGAGAACTGAAATTAAAATGAAATTGTACCAACACCTGCCTACAATAAAACAGTTTTGAAACATGTGGTTTGGCTGTGACAATCCATTTGTCAGGATTTGGGTTTGAGGCAGATGCCTCTCCTTCCCTCCAAGCTGTTGCATTCCGTCACCGAACTCCATTTATACATACAATATGCATTCCTACTAAATTGCTTGACTCTGAATAAAGGAAGCTTTTTAATATTGCCAAAGATGTTTCATCTATGTTTTCTGGCCCAGCACAAAGCATTGTTCTGGGCAGAAACCTGATGGGGTGTTCCAGTGTTTTTTGGAGCTGCGGAAGGCTCTGGTGCAGCAGGCAGGTGGTAGGGGTATTGGCTGTGATGGCTGTGGGTTGTACGCTCAGATGTTTCGTCTCCTGCACTAGGCCTTATCTTGACTTGGCCAGAAGTCCTCTAATTTATATTCAGGATGAGATTCAGCTGCTAGACACCAGCTGAAACTGGGAAAGAGTCGGTGTGCCCGTCCTGCGTGCTGGGAGCAGCTCGCCCTGCAGGGGGTGGTGGGCACTGGGCAGGTATCAGCCTGCAAGCTGTGTCCCTTGGGCTCCGCCTGTTCTTTCCCCCCCTGCTTCCTCCCACCACCGCCCTGCTGCTTTTTTTAGTGCATCTGATGAAACTGCTCTGAGACAGAAGCGTTGTGAAAGGTCAGGAGTCTGGAGCAAAGCGGCTGTGGTTGGTTCCCTTCCTTGTGCCTTGGCAGCACTTGTGAGGGCACTGCTCAAGTTTGAACATTTTTTGGCAGCAATTGTGACAGCATGAAACAAACTTCCTTAAATCCCTTAGATCACAGAGCAAGAGCTCAGAACGAAAGCGACTGGTGCTGGAAAACAAGGTTGGTATTTATTGCCTTTAAATGTTTTCAGATACCTAGCCTGGTTTGCATATCTGAAATACAACAGTAAGAGAATGCGTGGTGAAGGTTCAGTGAGCAACACTTCTTTCTACTGCCGTGTTGTGTGCGCCGTGTTTGCAGTCTGTACTTTCTGTGTTCTGTTTTCTGTCTGCTGCTCCTCCAGCACAGGACAAATGTGCACACGTGGCCAAGAGGAATTTGGCTCTCCTGCCTGTTGGTGCAGCTCTGCTTAGTTTTGTGTCTGCTTGTGGAGCTGGAGGAAGGCAGCAGCTCCTCTGCTGGGCTGTGCATTTCCTTCTGCCCATCTGTTCTGGGGCTGCAGCCACATCACATCCCCTTCAGAGTGCTGGAGGTTTATTTGTAGGAACACCAAAAAGAGAATTACTATTAAAAGCACTGCAGGCAGCGGACCTCTTCCTCCTAGTGTCCACTTTGGTCGGTCTGTGCTCAGTGAATCATTACTCCAAAGGTCACACGAACACAGGCAGATGTTGTCCTTGCTGCTCCTCACACCGCGTGCACAGCACAGTGCTCTCCTGTGCACAGCAGCCCGCAGGCACACACACTGCTGCTGTGCTCCCCAGGGATGCTGAACACGTGGCTGAAGGATCAGCAAAGGACATGCGGGGCTGGGGGCTGGAAATGTCCCCTTGGTGCCACAGAGCACTGAGACTGCTCTCCGTGTGCCCGATGGCCGGCGTGCTTATCAGCTGGTAACAAACAGCGCAGCGATAGCCACAAACAAAAGCAGGATACTTGTGGCCTAACTGAAACGAGGAGGATGCTTGGAGCTGGAGCCCTGCACACAGCAAGGCTGGCCACAGGCATGCTCTGGCAATGTGACACTGGAAGCGCATGGCACACGGATTGCAGTGCATGGCACTGTCTGCGGAGATGACAGCAGCCCTCGGCCGTGTGCTGCTCCCACTGGATGCTGTCTGCCCTGACAGCGCACTGCCACCCAAGCATGGAAATTGCAGCAAGGGCTGGGACCCAGGAAATCCCTGCTCTGCCTGGTCCCAGGCACCTGCCTTCACCCGTCTCTGTACTGTGAGAGCCTGAGAACTTGGAGGAAATGAGAGCGGTTTTTAACATTGTTTATTTTAGAGGTCCATTTTCTGGGATCTGGCTGGGACCAAGGCCAGTGGCCCTGGCTGCCAGTGATCACGTCATGCTGTTGGTGAGGGCTTATGTCTGCACGGGCTGTGGAGCAGGTCAAGCAGGCGGTGTGCCTTTGGAACATCGTTTACTGAGCTATTAATGCAGGAAAGTGCAATGAGCAGAGGGCGGGAGAGCCGTTATAGGGTGATGTGCACAGAGGTAGCTCAGAGCAGCCCATGGTGGGCCAGGGCAGCAGTGCAAGGTGGGGGCACAGGGCTCTGGGAGCTCTCCAGGGCTGGGCAGCTGGCATTGTCACCCTCTGTCTAGTGCCAGGCAGAGGGGAGGGCAGAGAAGGGTTGCTGTGGGCTGCCGTGGAGAACCAGGTGAGAGCCCGGCCAGCAGTGCATCTGCAGTGCATCCTCCCCAGTGAGGCTGGGAAGGCCCTGTGTGCTGTGCACGCTCTCTCGAGTGGGATGCCCCACAGCAAGAGCGGGCAGTGGGAGCTGGGGGAGAGGAGCAGAGCAGCCGGGAGCATATGAGGACACTGGGATTTACCAAGCGAGCCCCAAAGCTGGCTTAGCGTGAGGCAGCGGTAGGAAGATGAGGTCTGCTGAGCACAGGCGCCGGCAGCTGCTCTCTGCTCTCCTCAGGCACTTGAGCTCTTCCCAAGGTGGGCATCAGTCTCTCCCCTCTGGTGGGGGACTGAGCCAGGGCCCACCCGGGGCAGGACGCTCTGCTGGCACGGGATGGGCAGAGCCCCAGCCCCAGCGCTGCCTGCAGGGACAACAGGGACACTCAGTGCCGGGCAGAGGCCTGTCCCCTCCCTGGGCTGGGTGAGGCTGGGCCGTACCTGTGCGGGCCGTGCTGCTGCTACAGCTCCGTGGATGCTCCACCCGCATGGCTGCTGCCGGTCTCACCTGCTGCCGTGGCATCCGGCACATGGAACGCCACGTACGGACACTTCTTCACGTTGAGGCACACGAGTTTCTTCAGTGATGCCGTCTTGACGATCTCGAAGCCGGTTGCTCCACCAAAGGTACTGGGCTTCCAGTACTCCGGGGAGCAGATGGGGTTCCCAAGAAGTCCCTTCAGTGAAAATGGGGCACCAATCTCCACCATGCTTTCCCCAAAAATGCCGTTGGGTTGGGGTTTCTCAAGCAGCAACCCTGGATAAAACTCCAGAGCATCAATGTCTCCATACAGCTCCTCCAGCTCTGCTGCCTTCTCCTCCTCTCCTGCACCGAGAGAACACCAGAGGATTCAGCGTGGGCCAGGCCAGCAGCCCCTGAGCCCAGCTTGGGGAGCGGGGCCCTACCTGTCAGTTCCTGGAAGGATGCATAGGGCTTCAGGCCAAACCTCTTCCGGTACTCATTGAAGGGCTGCAGCCTCAGCTGCCGCGACTCCTCGATGACTCCAACAGCCACTCCCAAGACGTTGGCGTTGATGTTTTGCCCCCCACCGATCTGGAAGAGGAGAGGATGAGGAGAAGCGTACCCACAGGAGTAGGCCCCAGCCTCGTCCCGGCCCCGCTGACATCCAGGCCCTGGGCTCAGGGCCGTGCAGTCGTGTGGCATGGCCATGGTGAGGGATGGGGGTCGCTGGGTTTGAGGTCACAGTGGGAGTCCCGAGAGCAGCAGCTCTGTGTGGCAGCCTTGTTGCTTCACACAAGTCAGAAATGTTGATACAGTCACTTGGAAGAGAACATCCATGTGATGGCAGCAAAGAACAGTATGAGACGAGCTGTTCCATGCGGCACAGCCCGGCCTGGGGCCACTCTCGCACCGCAAGCTCCTGGCCGCAACACCATGTTTACTGCAGCAGGACTGAGTACACGGTGCTGCCAAGGCCCAGCTCACTGCACTGCTCGTGGGGAGGGCCCATGGCATGCACGGCATCACTAAGAAAAGTTGGCAAATGCTACACGCAGGCGGGACGCTCACCCCAAGCACCGCCAGGGCACAGTCGGGGCACCGCAGCCCCACGGGATGCGCCAGCAGCATGGGGCCTTACCCTTCCTGCAGTCTGCCTGGAAAAGGACTCCACCAGGGCCTCCACGCCATAGTCCATGAGCATGGAGGTGTTGTAGAGGAACTGCTCGTAGCTGTACTCCTGCCCCTGGATGGTGAAGGAGTCAGGCATCAGCCCGTGCCAGTGGTAGAGCTGGTTGAACTCCACCGCGATGCGATTCCGGTACTGGAACTGCTGCCCGAACAGCAGCTCAGGGTCGAACTTGAGGCTCAGGAAGTACCCGCTGAGGTGCTGGACATAGTCTTCAATGACGATCTTGATGGTCTCCCCTGGGCAGGAGGTGAGAGAAGAAAGTGTCACCAGGGGCAGTCCCCATCAGCCCCACTACTGCGGGGCACTGGGCCGGGTGCACTACTCACGTGCAGTGTGGGACCCGCCTGGCTTTGGGCTGGTGCACTTGGTGGAGAATTTTTCTGTGAATTACTTTTCCACCAAAAAAGGTCGGTTTGCCGAAACAGAAATGGTTTTTGAGAAAGCTGACCCCAGTATGCTGCTTAATAACATGCTGGCATGGGTCTTTAATCACTTTACTTTCTCACACCAAGTCACTTCCATCCAGAATCCAGAAAAGAGTATTAGAATGAAATAATTCAGAATTTTAGCTAAATTGCTCAAAACTGTTGATGGACCAAAGCCAATGAACTCCAGAAGGCTGTGAGAGGAACTCCCCAGCCTCTAACGCTGCAGCACCCACCGATGAGGATGAGCCGTGCTGTCTGGAAGAGCTGCTCGTCACCCCAGGTGGGATGCTCCTGCTTCAGAATGTCGCAGACGCGGTTGTGCTCACGCAGCCAGAGCGTGGTGTACATGCAGAGCCCCGGCAGCAGCCCGAACACCTCCTGCCCCATCGCCAGCTGCTTCTCCTTGGGGATGGTGGGCAGGTAGACCATGTGCACTGGCACCTCGGTGACTGACGGTGGGTACACTTCCCCGTTCACCACCTTGAGGGGACAGGAACAGAAAGTGAGGGGGAGAGGAAGCCACGTGGTCCTGGCAGCTGCCAGAGGGACGTGGGCTTCCAGTGATCTTGGAGCGTGGGACCAAGATGCATCTCAGTATATCATGCTGTGTGGTACCTGGAATTTGAGCTTCCCATCTTGGAAGAGCCGCAGCTGGTGCTGCCGCTGCAGGTTGTCCCCATACAGATGCCCCAGGTCCACCTGCAGGAGCACACGGTGTGAGCACGGCGGCAGCCCGCCTGTGCCCATCGCTGCATGCCTGCTGCACCGAGACCTGCCCCCTCACCCCGTGCCCCAGCGCCTTGGTGAAACCGCGTCCCATCTTCCCAGAGGTCTTGAAGAACTGGTGGGTGAAATGCTGGGCAAAGAAGGCGAACATCAAGTTGGTGCCCCGGGGGTCAGCTTCAAACTTGTGCCGCAGCAGGAAGCGCTGAGCCAGCAGCTGGGCATCGGGGAGCTGCTGCTTCCCTGTGGAGGACGGGGGCTGATGCTGGGGCCGTGCAGCTCAACCACCGCAGTGCAGCGCAGGCAGTGTGTGATGGCGATGTGGCACCAGGTAGGAGCCAGAAGCTGCTCTGCAGACCCAGTCCATGCTCGTCACCTCCCGTGCTCCTGTGCCAACCACGTACCTTTGGTCCCCATGGGCGTGGGGCACTCCTCCGGCACCGGCGGGAGGACGCGGGTGTAATAGCTGACATTGGCGTAGGCCTCCCAGCTGATGTAGCCGTACTGGGAGTTGAAGGTGGGAGGGCTGGGGATGAGATTGGCACGAACTGGAATGAGAGAGCTGAGTCGGTGCCATGGGGCAGCACAGCCCCCAGGCATCCCAGGAACCAGAGGGCCCGGCCACGTCCTGCTGTGCTGTGCTGTGCCCCCCCATTAGAGGCTGCAGGTCCCTGCAGGAGCGGATGGCTCTGCTTCTGCACTAATGGATTCCTGGATGATGAATTAGACGACAAACATGCATAAATGCTGAAATCAACAGCCGGAGCCTTGTGAACACGTCCCTATGGCTCCAAGAGCTGGAACCTAAATATTTATGCAAAGTGATAAATGCAAGGACATGAGTAACAAGGGCCAGCTCCATATTTCCACCAGCTGCTCCCTGCGCGGCTGCTCCAGAGCCCTTTGTAGGGGGAGCGTGGCGTGCCGACAGCAGCCGTTGCCTGGCGCTCAGCCTGTGTGCGGGGCTCAGCCTCCCTGTGCCTCCCACTGCCAACGTCAGCTGCATGTGGGTGGCTCAGAGCAAAGTGACCCAGCCTGGTGCCGCCCAGGCCCACGCTGATGCCCAGGGTCCTGGTGCCACCCCTGGTACCTGTGAGCACGAGCCTCATCAGTGTGTCTCTGATGAATGTGCTGTTAACGATGTCCCAGAACCACCTGAAGTGAGTGAGGACGAAGTGGTAGAAGGCAGGACTGGGCTTCAGCAGGTCACGTAGGCGCGTCCAGAGCTCAGCTGTGGGACACAAACGCAGCACAGCACTTGGCACCTGGTAATGACAGCACAGTGCTCACCCAGCACAGTGCCATGGACTTACGTGAGGTGCAGTTGGGCCCGAAGTACCCTGTCCGCGTGCAGTCGCACTCGTAGCCTCCCAGGCCAACGCGCACACACACGCCTTGGTGCTGGCAGGGGTAATAGCAGCACGGGTTGACTGGGGAGAGAGAGGAGAGGTCACCATCCACCTTCGGTGCCACCGCATTGGGCACTTCCCTGCTCCCTGGAGGGGCTGTGCTGCCCTGCACACAGCCAAGCCCAGCACAGCAGGAGGCAGCAGAAAGGCACTGCGGGAGCCTTGTGCATGATGGACTCCCGTCCCCCAGAGCTGGAGAAATTCCTGCAAACGTTGCTGTTAATAATGGCAATTGTCTGAGCTGAAGTTTGCTTTGGCACAGGGCTGATCTGCCCCGAGTGGAGGAAGGGGCTGACCGCTGGGCTCCTTCCTCCCACCCCAGCCCAGTCGCTTCCTCCATAGCTGCCCCTTTGCCTGCACACCCCGGCTGCAGCCACCAGATAAGCGCCCATCCTGCCCTCCCCACGGCATCACCCGGCTACTGCGGCTGTAATGGGGGCATGCTGGAGTCCCTGTCCATCTCAGCAGCTTCTCCTGGGCTGTGCTGGAGGTATCACTGCAGCCCTGGGGGCTCTGCTGGGCAGGGAGAAGCCTGAAAGCACCATGCTGTGGCACCACATCGCCAACCTGCCCGCACTCGGGCAGCTGCCGTGGCACAGGACAGCTGGAGCACGATGGGGCTGCAGGGTGAGGGCAGCCCAGGAAGCGGCTGCGGTGGAGCTGTGCTAAGTACATGTCCTTGGCACGCAGAGCGCAGCTGCCTCCAGCACGGAGCCGCCACGGGGAGCTTGGTGGACACATGGCGCCCGGGGACAGACCCTGCCCAAAGGCACTGGGAACTGTCACCATCAGTGTCCATGGCCCCGCTGCAGGGGTTGTGCTCCCAGCCCTGGGGGCTCTGCCTGATCTGGTTCAAGTTCTGCACGGTCTGGAACCAGGCTCTCATGCAGGCTGGCACAATGCACAATACGTTTTCCACAGGAAATTGAAGCTAAAACCGAACATCTTTGACAAATCAAGCTAATTGTGCAGCCTCCCGATTTCCCAGACAGCTCAGGGCTCTCCTCAGTGCTGGGATCCTGAATGCTCACGCTATGGGGCCAGCCCACAGGGTGCAGCTCCCAGCCCTTCCTTTGGGCTCCTTTTCACCTCGGACCTTTCCGTGTCTCCAGATGCTGTCACATCCCTGGGTGGAGGCAGCAGCAGGTCCTTATCCTCGGAGTACTCCTGCACCGTTAGCTCGCATTCAGCCCCGCTGCAAACATCAACACCTACAAGAGCAGCGCCGCTCCATGCCCAGGGCCCTGCAGACTGCTGCCTGCTCTGGGTTCGGTGTCAGTGCATGGGGACCTGCGGGTGGGGTGGGAGCAGCATGTCCCAGCCAGCGGGGACCGAGCGTGTCCCAGCCCGCATCAGCCACACTCCACCCCGAGCAGGAATCCAACGGTGTGGCTGCAGGTGTGGAACACGCTGCCCCTGCCCCCCGGTCCAGATTGCGGCCCCTCCATGATGGCACAGCCGGTGAATGCCCACAATTGCTGCTGAAAAATGCCTCATTTTGGGGTCAACATTCGCTCCACCAACCGCAGCCAAAGTGATGACATGGAGTGAATCATGTGCAGGCTGGGCTCACCCGGTGGGATGTTCCCAGTGCACACATGGTTCTGAGCTGTGAATACAGCGAATGGTTTGCACTTGTTTTTCTGATTTGTGAAGGCTCCTTGGGCCCAGGAGCCACTCCCAGCCCACTGCAGCCAGACTGTCATCTGCAACAGCCTCTGGCTGCACAGCAGCCTGCAGGGCCGCAGCTGCGCCGCACACATGGGGAGCCCGAGCACAGGTGATGGGAATGGGCCCAGATCTGCAGGAGGCACCACAGGTCTGAGCCTGGGCAAGGTGGGGACACCAGGGACGGCTGCGCCTGTGGTGAACAGGGCTGGGCTGGAGGAGGATGCAACTGGAGAGGCCTCGGGTTACTCTGCAGAACCATGTGCTCCTACACAAATAAACAACCCCAAGGTAAAGGCAGCAGACAGGTGCCAAGGGCAATATCCGCAGGGGAAAGTGGATCGACGCTGTGGGAGCCCAGCCCAGGTCACAGCCAGAGACAGCCTCGAAGGAGAGAAAACACTGCTGCTCCAAGCCAAGGAGCTGCCTGCAAAGAGGTGAGGAGATGTACAAACACACAGCGGGCAGGGGTTACTTGGTCCTCAGGAGCCCGTGTCCTCCTGCAGCCATCCACAGTGCTGCTGACTGCACCGCAGGTCCCAGCGTGGGTCCCCCAATCTCTCAGTCAGCTCTCTATTTTGCTAGTCAAAGCTTGGGAGATAATCCCCACGTGGTGCGATCTGCCTTGACCCCATCCTGCTGCCGGCAGCCCCAGGTTCTGTGCCATTGCGGTGTGTCCATCCCAGCAGCTGTGGGTTGGGTGTCCCCAGCGGTCCCCGGGTCCTGTCCCGTAGGACCCAATGCTCTCAGCCCTGCAATGCACAGCCGCCTGCAGCTGGTGCTGAGCCACACTTTGGTGCAGGTACCATGTAGCAACCCCGTGAGCCCGGCTCATGTTCCCTTTTGGACACACACCCACTGCAGCAGGGAAGTCTCCACCTTAGGGTCATTGTTTCTGTGCAGGAACAGCCACTGCACTGCAGGAGGGCTGTGGGCGGTGGGAGGAGGCCTTGCCCCGTCCCTGCAGCCCAAACCCTCTGCACTGGGCTCTGCCTCCCTTCCTGCCTCATAGTGATGGGGTCACTGCCACCGCCTGCACCGCACACAGCCACAGCACTGAGGGATGCCCAGCACAGCATGTTCCTGTGCTGCTTTTGCCACGAAGGCTTCAGCGAGGAACTGCCAAACCTGGGAAGTTCTATGCACTGGGTCTTGTAGAAGCGAGGAAAATCATTTCATGATGGAGAGACAGGGTCAGCATCCCACCACGGACCTGCAGGGAACTGCCCGGGGCAGCACACAGACGGAGCTGGCAGCACTGGAGATGCGGTTTAATTTCACATCGCGGTCCGTGGGCGCGTTCACCCCTCGACGCCCGAGTCCAGCGCGGGGCTGGCACATGGCACGCAGCGCAGCGCGGGCAGAGGGCAGCACGCTGCGCACGGAGCCGCGAGCACGGCGCCCGTCCTCCCCAGGAGCTCCAGGCGGCCGCCGGCAGCCGTCGGGGCAGCGCGGAGAGGACCCCTCCTGCAGCGCCCGCAGCCCACTGCCACGACCTCGCCCCGGGGCCGGGCACCAGCAGGGCCGATGGGAGCGATCCTGCCCCGCGACCGCGGGGAGAGCCAGCGCCGGGGGCCCCGACCTCTCCTCGCCCTTCCCCCGCGCCACAGACCCCGTCCCCGCCGCCCCCGCCACTCCGGGCTCCGCAGACACTCCGGGTCCCGCACTCCCGATAGCGGCGCGTCCCGCACCCCGGTACCGCCTCGGGGTCTCCCCACGCTGCCCGCCCCCTCGTACCGGTGCCGGCGGCCGCGGCGCTCCCGGCGGTGCAGAGCAGCATCGCGTGGGCGAGAAAAAGCCGCAGCGCGGCCGGGGGGGCCCGGGCCCGGC
>NC_034424.1:8592705-8609189 GCF_002078875.1 Numida meleagris | reverse complement strand
CCAGCCCGGCCCCCGGGGGGACCCCGCGGGCCCCTAGGGCCGCGCCCCGCTCCCCGCAGCCCTCCCTCCTCCCGTGTCCCCGGGTCCCGGGCCGCCCCGTCCCACCCCGCGTCCCAGGGGCGGTGGCACAGCTCAGGTGGCAGCACGGTGCCGCAGCTCCGCACCCCGGGGGCGGCCCGCAGCCGCCAACAGCGGAACAAATGCGGTTACCGGGCAGCATCGCCGTGCCTCCCGCCCGGCACTACTCCCAGCCCGGTGCCAGCGGGGCAGGATCGGGCCGTCAAGCTGCAGGCAGCGTGCGCGGCAGTGCCCTGCAGAGCGCCCTGGGGCAGCCGCGGGGGACGTCCCCGGGCCTGGTGGCAGTGTCCAGGCTTCTCGGGGTGGAGGGCGGCAGCCGTGTTTGGGGCTACGGGGGCTTTGCTGTCACCTCACAGAGCTGCAGAAGCCCAAAACAAAGAGCGGCCGCCCACCGCTCCGCACCGCACCGCACCGCTCCGCACCACGCAGACGTGCGCTGTGCAGCCCTCCTGCAGCACCGCCCTCCGCTTCTGCGCTCGGGTTGAGCCCTGCCCGCACCCAGCGCGGCTCCTCACGGGAGGAGCGGGGCCTCGGAACACGGCACGGGTGTGAGGGCGGCTCCGGGAAGGACCGATGTGCAGACGCGTGGGCGCTCCGCCATCGCTCCACCACGGCCGGCGGCGGAGGAAGGGGACGCGGCCTCCGCATCATCCACGTGCGCGTCGTGCCGGGCAGCGGCCGGGGGAGGAACGCAGGGACACGAGCTGCGTGCGTTCGGCCTGAGCAGCCTCGAGGAGGCCTCCAGCGGGGCCCACCCGACGGGGCTGGAGGAGCCGCCGTGCTTTCGAGGCCCTCTCCTCCCGCACCGCCGCCGCGCTCCGCCTTTGCCTCCTTCTGCTTTTCTCAGCAGCGGACGGGCACAGCTTCGCTCGCTTTACGTGCGCGGAGCCCCGTGTTGGGATCCCGCCGTGCGTGCGCGTCCCGGGCTGCCCGCGGCGCTGCGCGGGACGGCCGAGCGCTGCCGCTCCGTAGGGAGGCAGCAGAACACCGCCAATGGCAGCGCGGAGCCGGGAGGAGCGTGGAGAGGAACGCGGGGAGGCTCAGAGCAGAGCTCGGCCCCCGCTCACTGGGGCTGCTTCTTCCGGGGGCTGCAGCGGAGCTTCTCCCTGTGCCGGGGGTGGGAAAGGGACCCCGAGCCCGCGGGGTCGGCACCGCAGAGCTCCTCCTGCCCCAGCGGCGGTGGCCGTGCGGGAGCTGCCCTGGAAGCCGACAGCCGCGTGTTGGCACTGACCCCCCAGCCCTGTGCTCGGGGTCCTGCAGGTGTCTGTCCCCGGAGCTGAGCACTCCCGGGCAGGGCCGGCTCTGTGCAGCCCTGCAGGAGCTCTTTGGGTGGGGACGCGATTCGAGGGGTACATCCCTCCTGAGGCAACACGGGGCTGACAGTGGGGGAGCCAGAACCACCGCCATGCCACCTTACCCCCGTGAACACTGAGAGGATGCCACAGTGAGTGGCAGTGATGCGCTGTGGCATCGCTCTTGTTGGGAGACGCCGGGCAGCTCAGGGTCACAGCCCTCCCCGGGGCTGAGCAGGGTCTGCAGTGCCCACGCTCGGGCCCAGCCCTTCCCCAGAGCACGGTGGATGAGGGCCGAGCGCTTCCCCGGGACAGGGAGCTGACAGGCGCTGTTCGGGGGGCTACAAATCAGAGCTGAAAGGCCCCGGCTGGACAGGCTGTCTGGGAACTCGTAACCTGAGCCCCAGGAAAGAAGGACTCAGGAAAGCGCTTTCAGCAATCATATTCATCATCTTCAGCCTGGCTCATTAGGCTCGTCGAGCCCAGCTCCGCCACTGCCAACGCCTCCCGCGCGCAGATAGAGCCGCCGGCTCAGACAAATAAATGCTTCCAGCTTCCCGCTGGATGCAGCAGGTCAGGGAGCATCTGATGCCAATTACCTGCGGTGTAGGGTTCTCTCCCCGGCCCTTGCGCCCAGCTCTCCCCGTGACCGTGGGTGCCGGCCCCTGCGTGGCCCCATCGCTCTCTGCTTCCCTTGGGGCAGCCGAGGGGGAGTTTGGGGCTCCTGTCCCTCGCAGGAGGAGCAGCCCTGTGCCATCCATGTCATCCTCCCTGCTGGAAACGGGACCCGTGCAGCCACGTGGCCTCGATGAGTGCAGCTGTGAAATGGGCACAGCCGTGCTCGCACAGTGGCTCTTCAGGGGCACCGCACGCTTCCCCCGCTCCAGGCGGGATGTCCCTAATTGCCCCAAAGGTCGGTGTCCCCGCACCGGGGCCACGTGTCAGAGGGACCCCGGGCAGGACGCAGTCACTCAGCATCAACGCCGGGGGCCAGGAAATTGCAGCGGACACAAACCTAAATACACCGCGCGTCGCCCCCAGGTAATCAGGGCTCAGGCAGATTCCGGCTGACAGCTTAAATGCTTTAATTCTTCGGACACTGCATTTCAAGGGGGTCCTGTGTGCCATGAGCTTCTCCCTTCGAGCTGGAGGTTTGTCTGTAATTGGAGGCATGTTCCGTTCCCCTGAAACTAGCCAGGTCCCCGCTGGAGGAGGGGGCTGCGGGAAGGCAGCAATTTCCCTTATGGAATTATTTACCTGATTAGAGAGTTTATTTTATCAAAATTGCTTCAGAATGGGGCCACTCAGCGTGTCCAGCGCGGGGAGCTCCCTGGTGGGGCCGGCGGCCTGGAGACAGGTAATTTGTGTGCTTAATGGGACTAATCCGCCAGCAATTACACCAATAGATTTCACGGCTGCAAAGTGCTCTGTTCCCATCAATTAAAAATCTGTTAAGAAGATTAGCGCAAAAAGGTATCAAAAGAAACCCAAGAGCTTCTTTCCTCACCGGCCCCCAAACGCGTGTGTGGGAGTGCCGCACTGCTCACGGGAGCGCCGAGATTATTCCTTAGAGGTGAGGGCTCCGCAGCCAAAGGAACAGTTTTCCCTGTCTTTCCTACCAAGAGGTCCTTTATGTTTAATTACAGTTTGTTTAAATTAGCCCTGATTGTTAGCATGGAGCGCGGGTTTAAATATATTTCAAAGGCATTGTTCTGTGCCATTCGGGGCAGCGGGGCTGCCCAGACAGCACGTGTCCGGGGCAGGTGTCCCATGTGGGGCTGCCCCTGGGGCCGAGCACCCTCCGGCCGCGCTGACCCCATTGGGGGTCTGCCCGCCAAGTCCTGGGCTGCAGTGGGTGTCCCTGGCATGCCATGTGCCCCTGTCCCCACCATGCCCTGTTCCCACCGGAGCTGTCCCAGGCAGCACCCGCTGCATCGCTCATGTGCCAACAGCATCGCCGCAGCCCAGCGCTGCCCACAGCCCCTGCCCACTGCCAGACCCGCAGCAAAACAAAAGCGCATTCCCGGCAGCTGAAGGTGCCATTTTCACGGCTTGGCTGAGCAAGGAAGTATTTTTTTGATCTCTTAAAATCCCGAATATTATCTGACAGTTTATCTTGTTTCTCGCATCCGTGTCTTTGCAGCAACGCCAGCTCATTTACATGTGTATTGCGCCTGCCTCCACGGGTGCTGAGGTCAATTGAAACTCAAGAAAAGAGGAGAAATTTATGCAAAACTGTTGATTGCATTTGTATGTAATGAAATCATCCAATATTCATCTGACTATAGACTCTAATCTGAAAGGAGAAGTGAAGGACATAAGAGTCACTGGAAAGCAATAATGAGCTTCTGTAGTGATTAAAAAAGCACTTGAGCTTTCTGAAAATCCAGCCAGAAATCGTGTCTAATCAACACGGAATATAGGAGGCAGAGATTACATTGATACATTTTGCAAAGCTCACTGCTGAAAATGTATGCGAGCTGTAAACTCTGACATGCCATCCATGCTCTGTTTTATACAAATCCGGGAGGCACACAATCAGAGCCCGGGCTCGTCCCTGGCACAAAGCAATCTTGGTGTCTCTGCTCGATGACTCATAAGGAGCGCAATCACATCTATTTTGAAGAGCAGTGTTGTTTTTTAACTGTGTTGAGAGCTTCCAGCTTCCTCCGAGTTTTTCCAGCCGCTCGCTCCCGCTCCAGTTCCCCTCCACAGCTCTCGGCCGCGCTGTCGGCAGGAGCTCACCCCGCTCTCCTGGTGCTGCCATCCCCAGCTCCGGTGCCTGCGGTGGCTGCTGGGCCGCATGGGAGGGGTGACACCTCCGGCAGCCCCGCAGAGCCCAGCGGGCAGGGACAGGGGGAGCCCGATGGGTGCCCAATGGGCGGCACTTGGCTCCCAGCACCCAGCTCAAGGGGTCTGGCCGCATCCCTCCTCGTGCCCCACCGCCCTGTGAGCCCCCGGGCCGCTTCCTGCCGCTGCACCCGCTCCCCTTGGTGGCCAAAGCAGCGTCACTGAAATCAGAGCTGCGTCACAGCCGTGTTTTCTGGCTGTGGCCTCTTTTCCTCCTGGGTTGTTTGGCGCAGCTGGAGCTCCTTCTCCACCCTCCAATAGCATCAGCTGCAGCTTATCAGCTCTGGGTGCAGCCCAGGCTTCAGCTAACTGAGGGCTTCCTGCTGATGCTGCTGCAGGAAGCATTTGCCTTTTATTTCTACTCTCCTCTGCTGGCGTGGTTGGATCAGGGCTGGCAGCCTGCAGGCCCTGTGGAGCAGCAGCAGCAGCAGCAGCAGAGCAGGTTCGGCAGGAGCACCCGGAGCCAGCTCATGTGGGCACAGTAAGTGCTGTGTCCTTTCCCCAGGGTGCTGGCTGCCTGCGCTGTGGCTGATGTGTGCCAGGCTGCACTCTGCCATGTGTGTGGTTGGTGCCATGGTGGTCCTGTGTGGCTGGAAGGTTCCAGGGCTGCAGCTGCTGCTTTTGTCCCTGTCCTGCTGTATGAGGGCAGGTGTGGTTGCCGTGTGCTATTCCCTTGGTGCTGGGGGCAGGGGCAGCTACTGGGTGCTGTGGGGGCTGTGTCCCCTGCCCTGTGTAGATACTTGAGGAATTCCTCCCTTCAATGAGAAGCCCCTGTGATGCCCTCCAGGCGTGCCCTGCACAGGTACAGGGAAGCCCTTCAGCCCTTGGCTGCTGCTAGGATGCAGAGGCTGCAACAGCGAAAAAGCCGAGTTGATAAATGTCAAAAGAAATACAGTAATCAGCTGAAAGCAATTTACTGAGCCATGTAACCGCCCTGGGCTCGCCATTTTCCTTTATTCATTTATCATGGTAACTGCTTTGGCCAAAATACACAAAGCAGAGAAATTGTTGACATGTGGGGCCCTAGCAGAGCAAATCCTTCATCCTTGCCCCCCCCTCCCCACTACACACAAACTTTTTGGGAGTTGTTTATTTAAGGACTGCAGAGCACTTGGTGCTCTTTGAACCCAGCTGCTCTGGGCGCGGGGCTGTGGTGCTGGCCACCACCTTCCTTCTCCCTAGCCGTTGCCTGAGGCTGTTTGCTGCTGTTGGGAAGTACCTGCTGGTAACCAAGGGCTGAGCTGGGGTACATGCTCAGGACCCCGTTCTGCTTCCCTCTCCTTTCCCCTGGAACGTGCCACCAGCAGCACACGTGGGCAGATGATGGCTTTGCAAAGCTCCCAGGCGGACTTGGACTTTATTTTGAGCAAGGATAAATGACAAGGATCGCACCAGGACAGTGTTGGGTTTCTCCTCCACGTTGTGCTTTCTTCCACTAGCATAGGCTGAGAGAGTTGTTAGAAACAACGGAGCTGGGCTGTGCAGTGGCCTGCAGCCTGCCAAGGGTGGGACCTGCAGGAAATGGACGGTGAGGCAGTCACGCATCTGGAGGCTTGAGCTTCAACTCTTGCTGAACAGATACCTGAAGCAGAGGGCAGCGTTACCTCCTAGGTCACAGCTTCTGCTGTGGGAATCCTTTTAGTAGCCTCCTATTCTCCTTAATGTTTTATTTTTAATCTTACTTCACCCAATCCTGTTGCCGCTTAAATGAAGAACAGCAGAGATTTCCGTCCCTCCCTCCAGTACAATCTGGAATCAGAAATCCCAGCAGCCAGGGGATTCCAGTGCCCAGGTCTGGGAGAGCGGCCTCTGCCCATCACCTGAGGCTGCCTGGCTGCAGGCGGGAATGGCAGCGGGTACGGGGCAGTCTGTTCTTGCTGGAGGGGGAGTGTGTCCACATGGGGGGTGATTATCCAAGCAGCTCCTTGGTCTTCGCTGCCAGCAGCTTGTCCATCTCTGCTGCAGCGCTGTCTGCCATTTGCTGGATCTGCAGCGACATAGCACAAGTCTGAGTCTTTTAAGTCTATTTTCCTTATGCAAGAAATTTCTTGTAAAAAGAACTAAGCGGCTATCGTTGAAGCTGTGCCCAGTGATTAGGTCCTTTGATAACAAGGGATGGATGTGGCAAGCATGTGAGCAGTACCAAAATGTGCATGTGTGTATTTGGGGAGCGATGGGCGCACATGCAGACCGAGGTTGGAGCCTCTGGGGCTTTTGTGCACTGCTTCCACAGTCTGATTAAGATGCACTCAATTCTCAAGTATATGAGCATGTGACCTTTCCTCATGCTGAAAAATTTGGGTGCAGGTGAAAGTTAGACGTGAGATGCTACCTCCACAACTGCAGAAAACCATCTGCCTGCTGTGGGACAACCACCTCCCAGCAGGATTCGGTTACGATAGCTCGGCCATTTTTCCTGCTTGCAGAAATGCTCTGTGTACCAACGTTTATTTTTGTGAGCGCACAGAGAATGGTTCTGAAGCATTTGCAAGGTACCTAACTTCAGCTGTTAATAAACAAACGGCTAAAAGTCACGGCCTGCCTTCAGAGGCATCAGTTCAGCTGAACACTCAGCTTGTGCCTGAGTTTATGCCCAAGTAATTGACTTTAGTGACATCTGCTCTTACAGAATTAGGCATGTGCTTAAGTATTTTCCTGAATCAGAGCCAAAAACTCCTAATGGAGAGAATCTTACTAGCCCTTTCATTAACAACAAACTGGAGCAATCCTTATTAGCACCAGCTGTTTAGTGATGTCCAGGCTCTGTGTAAGGCGTGAGCAGCTTTGCTCCCCATCAGCTGTGTTGTTTAACATTCCCCTGCACTACGAAAGCTTTTGAGGAAAATTTTGTTTTCCTGTTTCAGTTTACAACTGTTCATACCATAAATTTGGCTTTGAGATTTAAGCCCCAAATCTCACAAAGAAACAGCAAACACAGCAGCCGTTGCCTGCTCCAAAAAGTCAGCCCCGAGCCACCTCATTTCTCAGTGCTGGAGTTCTGTCTGTCAGCTGTGGGAAAAATGCTCAGGTGTGTGCTCACCCCACTGAGCCAACAACTGCCACACGCTGCAAGGAAGAAAATTACCTGCTTTTCTAGCAGCCAGATGGTGTCTTCAGACACTTTGCTCTTGGACTTCTTCACCTGGTTGACACTTTTGCTTCGCACCTTTCTCAAGGCTTCTTTGGATTTGTTGGTGGACTGCTTGGCAAGCTTGGCCAGGCTCTCCCTGTGCTCTCTGGTTACCCTATCAGTGAGGAGGAGAAAAAAAAAAAAGAACAATGTAATGTGTAGCACAGCCAGATGGATTTCCTGTGGTGGGCAGGCCCCCACGCAGCACCCCGTGGGCTGTGCTCAGCCGGTGCTGCTCTGTCACTGCTCGCAGAGTGCTTTCATCCCACTTTGGTCACCCTGAGCTGCTCAGCTGCCTCTGTGCAGCATCTGCCACGGCAACACGTCTCCGCACTGACGGCCTCCAGCCTCGAATGGAAAGTTCCTAGCACAGCCCGAGCTGAAGGGCTTGGACTGAGCACGCTTGTTCCGTGGTTGTCACTGCCGTCCCTGAAAGTCATGCTGAAGTGTTTAATGTCTTCTTCTTTTCTGCTGCCAAAGCATCTGGGGAAAAAGGGAAAATCCAGCTCCACACCCAGGATGCAGAGCTGAGAAGTGCGAGTTTCCTGCAAAGCTGTGAGGTTAGCTCCGTCCACCCCTGACACTCAGCATGGTCTTCCTGCAACTACCAGAGGTTGAGTTCTGTACCTGGAAGCTACGGAACTTCAATTTCACTCAACCTTACCGTGACCAGGCGTTTCCACTGACAGCACGTGGAACACCCCATGTAACAAGAAGACGGCACTACCAATAGCTCTGGAGTGAGCGGCTCATACAGAAGGCACAGAGGACATCGGCTGCAGCTTGCCCTGTGCGGTGCCGGTCACTGCTGGGAGCAAATCCCCAACTCTTCATCCCAAATGGAAACCACTGTGCAGCAGAAGCCTGAACACAACACAGGGTGAGCCAATACGTCATCTCAGCTCCGGTAATGCTCCAGCACCTACAGGTGACTGCTGTCAGCATCAACTGTTGGGGCTCAACAACAATATTTTAACTATTTTTGTGGCTATTGCAGTCCCCACGTTACAGTGAGAATGCAAAACATAGCACACTCGCTGGCAAGCAAGCACTTGTCCGCTCACAGAAGATATTGCAAAATAAACATTTCACATGGGATACTTAGAAATTGGCTGCAATGGCCCGAGTGAGTGGAACACCGAGGCCAAGCCTCTTCCTGCAGAGAGCTGAGGAAGTGCGGGGAGAGGGCTCCCCAGCAGCGCTCAGTGTGGGCTGTGGGAGCTGAGCCTTGTGTGGTGCTCCCTCGGTGCCCTCCTGCAGCAGATGTTTGCAGAGGCACTGACTGTTCCTGAGCACCGCCACTTACTTCTACCTCAAGACAGAGGGGAATCGGCTTTCCAGAACTGATCAGCAATGACAGGAATTTCATATCCCTAGGAGAGTTGAGAGACCCAGTGCAGAGGCCTGGCACAACCCCTGCCAGGGGACACACGGGGGGCAGTGTCCGGTGCTGCTGTGGGGCCACTGCTCAGCACGGGCTGCAGCCGGGACCTGGATGCCTGATTGGAAGTGAGCGAGGTTACTCGCAGTTTCCTGTGCATCCCAGCATCGATGCCTTTAGGGCTTCTCTTGTTCAGAATCCCAAGCCAGAGGTCCTGCGGCACAGCTCACAAACAGAGGTCCGCAGGAGGTCAGATTCTCAGGCAGTATTTTGGGAGGGGGCAGGGAAAGAGATCCCTGTGTGCTGAGCTGGGAGGAGGGAGCTGGAGCTCGGCCCTCCTGCTGGGTGGTGAGGAGAGCTGCTCGGCGGGGTCTGCCCCAGCTGGGGCCGAGGCGCAGCTCGCCTTCACCTCCCCACTTATACTCAGCTCTGGCAGATTGCGCTGAGGGTATCGCTCGCCTGCTTGGGGCTGCTGAGCCTTTAAGGAAATGTTTTTGTTTACGTAGGGCTGCCAGATTTCCTATGCTTCTTGGCATGGGGTCACAGCTTTCATGCCTCCTTGTCTGTCTTTATTAACACCAATTCCTTTTTATCACTGCGCAGCGCCGCAGAGTTTCTCAGTGGGTTTTACGTTCCACCCAGACCGTATGTAAATTCTCAGCAATGCTACCAACAGTGCCAGAAACGGACACTTCTTCAGTTCGATGCTGTTTCTGGTTAAGGAATCTATCAACACAAGCCAGGCCCTTGGTTTCTCAGCACAGTTGCTTAATCCTGCCCCCAGACCTGGGACCTGAAGCAGTCTTGAAATGTGTTTGCTTTTCTGTCTAGTAACTGCTGCAGCTGCCCCCTCTTTGGAGCCAAACTGTGAAGCAGACACGGGGAAGGGCTGCCCGCCCGCAGCAGGGATAAGGACAAGGCCCCAGGAGCGGTGCTGCCTCTGCAGGTACAGAGCAGCGGGCTCAAACCCTGCCGTGTGCCCAGGGCCGTCCCGTGGTGCTGCACACAGCACAGCGCGCTGAGCACACAGCGGTGCCTGCAGAGCCGTGCACTGCCCCACGGTAACATCTCCTCTTTTTCTGCCCCAACCAGCAACCGGTGGTTGAAGCACTGCGGCGCTTGGATGCTCCTTTCCCAGCATATGGCATGAGCACACCCGCAGTGAAAACAATGCAGGCCACGTCTGATCTCCAACACAACGCGTTTTTGCGGGTAAGAATAATTTCTGTATCTCAAACGCTAGGAATTTCCTGCGAACGAGGGGGATCAGTTAAAGGAAAGTAGGCTCAACTAGATACTCTGCATGCATAATTGCAGATAAACATAGGGTGCAAAATATATTATTCAACGAGAAGCGTGAAAGAGACTTATTATGATGAGTGATCTGGAGCAACGCAGCTCAGCTTTGTGCTTTTTTTTCCTCTAAATGAGATTTCTCGAGTCCTTTCTCCTCACTGTAGGTATCTTCGTGTATTTCTTAAAGGGCAAAGGAAAAAAAAAGCTCACAATGAGTCATTAAACTTTCAAATGAGTCATCTGGCTTTCAGTAAAGCATGTGTAAAAATATTACTAATTTACAAACAATATCCAGCGTAACACAATGGGTCCAAAAAAGATGGATCTAAAAATGAGGCAATACCATAAAAGACACAAGGTCAGGTCAAACTCGGCCACGAGATCGACCAATACAAGTGTTCCCATGGCTGGTTTTCTTTTCTTTTCTTTTTTTTTTTTCTTTTTTAAACCCTCAGAGAATATTTTTTCTACAAACAAATATTGCCTATGCAGTGCTAGCAACACAAACAGGCGAATGCCTCTGGGAGCAGAGGGGATCCTAGCAGGAAGCAGAAGTAAACACCAACACAACCCGTGTGTTTTTAAAACCGTTGCATGTTTTAACTGCGATGCAAAACCTAAACTAATAAACACTGACAAGCAAACATTTCTAAATGTTCAGTTGAAATGATCTCAAGCACCGATGTGTGCAGGGCAAAAAACGATGCATGTGGGTCCACCTGATAAGTCCGACTGAAAAGTGGCTTTAAAGAGCAGGGGAAGATCACCTAGGTTTGATTTCAATTTTAACGTGCTTCCCCTCCTGAAGAAATCTGTTTCTGCAGGAGCACTATTGTCCCTTGATTTCTGATTCGTTTGCTTGTTTTGCGCACCTGCCATCATTTTAGCAATTTCAGTGCATTTGTCTGTTCCGAATTTTTTGTAAATGTATTTAGAGATTTGAGAAAATGAAACGCTTTAGAAAAATCAGAAAAAAGCAATTCAGGGACGTAAAGGGTAATCTCTTCCAGAACTTGGTCATTTTTCTCCCCTTTGCATTAGAAGGTTTTAGAGATGGAAACTGTTTGTCTTGTCTGTAAGTGATGAAACCCTGAACAATTCCGTTGTCTTACTGGAGAGGAGCCCGTGAGGGCAGAACTGCAGGGCACGTTGTCCAAACTGCAAATGAATTGAACGTGGGGCACTGGGGTGCCAGGAGGCCAGGGGGAATGGGAGCGAGAGCAGCATCAGTTCCTCTCCAGAGAAACAGGCAGCTCATGAGACAGATCCTCTTGGGAAAAGAAGATCTGCTTTTGATCCTCAACACCACAAAAGAAAGTGACAGAATGTACGTGTTTGTAGGAAAAACAGTATTTTTTTTTTTTTTTAAAGATTGGGATTTGTAGTTTCGGAGTTTCCTCCCCTGCAATTCATATTCAAGGATGACCCAAGTGCCCATTAACAATCAAACCACTGCGCAGCAAACCGGGAGCCTCAGCAATTATGAAGATAATGGTGCCCTCCTCCTCTGCCTCCTCTCCTGAGGGATGGGGGAAGGGCAGAGAGCACAGGGGAAACAGAAAATCAGCAAATAGAATGATAATGTCATTCCCTTCACCGACAGCAACAGAAAGCTGCAATTAGACTTTTCTGATCAAAATGCTAGATAAAAATCAAGAGAATTTTCTAAAGCAGATCTAAAGCATGAGAAATAACTCGGTTCATCCTTACTTAGAAGTCACCGCTGTGCAACGCGGCACGCGGGGTCTGTGTGCACGCAGCGCACGATGCCCTTCGTGGCAGTTGTCTGCAGTACCCCAGGGTCGGATGACACCCGTGGTGGCCTCACACCTCTGCATCTCAGAGTGTTTTGAGGGCTCCATCACTGCCAGTTCTGAGCACCCACAGGATTCATGGATTTACCTTGCCCCACCCAAATGTGCTCAGAGCAGAGCTGCGGCCTCTGTCTGCATGCCAGCATGCTGTGTGATGCAGAACGAGCAGAGGTGCTGGGCACGGAGCTGCTCCAGGGAGCTGGCTCCACATGGGGCTCAGCCCCGCTGCATTATCTTGCATAATGATGAACTTGGGGAACCATGGACAGATACTCACTTAGGAACTGGCACCCGAATTAGTGTCCCATCCACTTCTGGGTTCAGGTTCATTCCGCTCTCCCTTATAGCCTTCATAGCTGCAGCTGTGCTCTGTAAAACAGATCAAAAGGTAAAGAGAATTAGGAAATAATCATTCCCATATGCCAGAACTCTGTCAATAGTTGGCAATCCATCTCCACAGAACATGGAAACATTTACTTCTGTTACCAGTAAGATCAGGAAGTTACATTGGTGTGGAGAGCTTTGATCAAACTGAATGGGGAAACTATGGCTGCACTCAGTGTCGGGGTAGCGAGGGTACCAAGGGGGGAGAGGGGAAGGGAAGCAACAACAGAAAACTGTTTTGCTTCTTTGAAACTATGTGAATGGTTTGAGGCAATGCAGAGCGAAACCACAGTAAATTCCCAAGGCATGGCCTGACTGTGGTGAAGGAGATGAAAGATTCTCAGCATTTAAAAATTCCAGTTGAATGTTTTCCACTAGAAATCACACAGTACCCATTTAGAAACGTTAACTAACTTAACCACTTCAGCACTACAACGTAATCACATTACATCACGGCAGTAGCAGTTGGCTGAGAAGCAGAGCCTGTGCCCAGCTCCGTGTTTATTTTACAGCCTATTACTTAGGATTAACTTTTCAAAACTCCATCACAGCTGGCTGACACTGCTCTGCTTGAAAGGTGAGGTGCGCAGGTTTGCCTGCTAATTGCAAAGTGATTAAAATGCTTCCCCCCCATCTTAGAGCACTGCTGTACCTTCATGGTGTCAAATGTTATGGTTAAATCATAGTTCTGCTGAGAACTCCAACAGAGCTCTGCCAATTTGTTTCATTCTCTGATGCTGACAACAACAAGACTGGGCTGGTCTGCGTTCCTTTGGCACTAGCATGGCATTTCCCACAAGGAGCATGGCTAGTTCTGTTGTTCTTTCCTATTGTTAACTTGAGCTCCAGGCTACTGCAGTAGATCACGCTTACAAAGTTCAGCTTTTATCAACTAGGGCACAAACTAAAGCTCTGCGTATTTGTTTAGGCCTTCAGTGTGAGAGATTGCTGAATTAAATTCATGCTTTGGCAGTGTTTTGTGAAACACAACTGCACCACTCGGAAACAAAAGGAGCAGAGAAAATATGGTAAAGGTGTTTTCAGCGTGTTAGGACTGTCTATGTGTTATTCCAAGCACAGAACTTGCTTTGTAGGAAGAAAATGCTCAGTAAAAGCTGTATCGTAAATCCCCTTTTATAATTATTTTCTATCCTTGACTCTATAGGGATTGGCATTTGCTTTCCAGTGCTAGGAAGTATTGGTGATATGCTGTAAGTAATCACATCAAGTAAAAGTGTGTGTAGCGTTATCAAGGAGTTCAATCTGCCCATGAAACAGTTCTAGTATAAAACAATAGCACTGACAGAAATAGCTCCAGCTCCAGTTCAGATGAACAGTCCTTTGGCTTGGGAAGCAAACACAGGCAATACGTAGGCAATCTGACTCCATTTCTCGTGTGCACATTTCTCAGCCTGCCCTCCTGCCTGGACACAGGTGAAGTCACAGTACAGCTTTTCCAGCTCTCTCAGTTGTGGCACTCAGTGCACTCGCTGATGGGGGCCTTCATTCTTCCAAGTCATTCCACATGCTGGGTATGCTTTAGGAAACACTTAGGCATCAAGTGCCTTACGCTGACCTCCTCTGAGTCTTTGCCGACTTAATTAACTGGGGAAAGCCTTTGCAAAATAAATAGTGATAAGCTTTGGCAAACCTCCAGATCTGGAGCGGGATGAGCAGCCCTAACCTCGTGCTGACTGCTCGTATCTGCATGCACCACCCTGGTCAATGCACAGGAGCCCAGCACAGGGCCCTGCTCCTGTCAGCCTTGGCCCAGCCTTGTCCTGGCCTGATGGGCAGTGTGTATCTCCTGTCTGACCACAGTGCACGTGGCAGATGCTCTGCTCCAGACTGAAGAGCCACTCATGCCATGCGGTGTGAGCAAAACTCAGCTTGTGTCAGACAAGGAGCAACAGTGCCATCCAAGCTCTTAGCCCCTGTCCAGTGTGACTGCTTTTATCTACCTGTTTCTTTGCTCGGTATCAACGTGTTTGTTCCCGTGGTAAGTACCTCCCCTTGCCATGCCTCCAGTAGCACGACCTTACCTCTGGAAAATTGGTCATGTTCACTACAACGAGCTGAGGGGACTTCTGTGAGATCTGCCCCAGCTGGTTCAGCGGAAACTTCCCATCTTTTGTCGTGACAATGATGTGGTCAAGGGCCCCTCGAAAGAACCAAACACATGGGAATTTCAGCACAACACTGCAGTTTGGGATGATGCTGTAGTACAAGTACAATGTCTCATTTTCCCTCCGTTGTGCAAAATACAAAAGAAAAAAATGATGTGTCTTTTCAGCCCTCAGGTGCTGTTTGTGTTTATGCATCCCTCATGGTATTTGCAAGATAAATATTTCAACATTAGGGCACAAAAACATGAAAACAAAACTTTTGTTTCTGCTACTAGAATAGGGAAACTAAACAAAGATTGTGAAGAATTAAGAGGAAATAATTATTTTTTAATACTTAGAATTTAAAGAAGATCAAGATGTTATTATAAAAGTCAAGAAAACTACTGTCTTGAACTTAGCAGTGTTCCCTTAAACCCCTCACTTTTTTCCAGGTCCCAAGAGGAGGTGCTATCTACTACTTAACTTAAAGTATTCTGTTTCTCCCTGAGCTACTCTTAATCTGCACTCTCATTTCTGCTGCAAAATGTTAACAGGCTGAAAGGCACATGGGACAGGAGGTACTTTATCAGTGCAGTTAAAAAAAATACCTATGGCTAAAATAAATAGTTAAGAGACTGAGCTACATGTTCCAGCTCTACAAAAGACTGCAGTGCCCCTGCCACAGCTGGAGTGGTGAATGATTCAAATTTGGTCGTTGTTTAATATTACACTTTATCCCTGAAACTTGATACTACTTAAAAATACATATGTTTGGAGTGTTATAGTAACTGTAGCTTAGTCAAACATATTCATGATCCTTCCTGAAAAACACAATTCACTTGGTGAATAAAGCTTGTAAAGGTCAGTAATCACAAAGATGCATAGCAAAAAAAGTTTGTACATGTCAGACACCAGTCTGATGGCAATTTCCAAAAGGCTAATTTAATGGCAATTGGATTTTTCCTGCCCTACTGCACCATTAGCTGACAACCTGCTTCTTCATCACATCTGCAAACAGTTCAGTTAGACACTTTTGACATCTCCCACTTAGAAAAACTATTTCCAGGAAGCTATTAACAAAAATGGATTCTTCCTGGTCAAGCTCAGGGTGAAGAGAGCCTTTAGTTAGAGATGTCAAGGTTCTAGTAATTGGGTGCCCAGTGTATAACTCAATAAAAAGAAAATCAATTTTGGAAAAAAAACCAACAACCCTTAGTTACAGGCAGCAGAGCACTGTACAAGAAATGTACCAACCTTGTGAGGTTCTGACATTGAGATTTCTGTTGAAATCTTCTTTCAGAGCTTCTACCACTGCCTGCATGTCCGCGCTCGTTTCCTCCAAATTGATAATATCTTCAACCAAGGCAGCACTGATGTTCACTTTGGCTTGTGTCTGTCCTTTACCTTTAGCTGCACATTACACATAGAATTAATTTCAGTTTCTCACAATACTCAATTATTGCATTAGAAAATAGAAAGAAGATATTACAACTGCTGTTAGATTCAGAGTTGAGTCTAAGATAAACAGTTATTCTTCAATGAGTAAATAACCCAGCACATAAACCAAACTAGATGTGAAGGTTGTGCTGTGTGCACCAACTCTAGCTCAGACTGCGACGATTGCCACGTACTGCCCTGGTGCAACAGCAGCTCCCTGAGATCGGTATCTGGCATCACATACAGGGGTTGCAAACACTGCTGGAGGCTGCTGCTTTACCTTTTTTGGTAGCCAGCGGCCTGGCCAGCAGCAGCGGGTGGGCGCAGTGCCTGCAGCCATCCAGGAGCAGCAGCGTGCAGCGTGCAGGGGGCTGTGGCAGCTGCCTCGCCACTGTGAGCGAAGAGCAATGAAGGAGGGAGTGCAGATGCCTAAAGCATCGTAACGCCATAGCCATCGGTTACCTGCAAAGGGAAGAAGTAGGGGGGGGGTCAGTGTCTTAGAAGGAAAAGGCTTCAAGCCTGAGGCGTGTGTGTCAGTGCGCGTGCCAGCAGTCCAGCACTGCAGGGCCGGTTATGCACACCAGCTAAGCAGAAACTTGGATTTCCACCACTCTAGATTGGAGGCTCCAAAGTCCTCGTGCTCCCCTTGATCAGCAGTACTGCCCTGTGGCTGGCTCCAGCCGCGAGCGCTGCTCTGCGCCCCAGGCCCGCAGGGGA
>NC_034424.1:8579971-8592604 GCF_002078875.1 Numida meleagris | reverse complement strand
TGCGCTCAGCCCCACTGGCCCCGCCCCCCCGGTAGTCGGCCTGCCCGGCCCCTTCTCATCTGGACGCCCTGCTCTGCCCCGCCCGGTGCCCTGCTGCGGTGCCGCGGTGTGCAGCGGCACAGCATGGCCCGAGCACAGTCCAGCCGAACCGAGCGGAGCCGAGCCGGGCCGGGCCGGGATCCGGGAGTGGCAGGGGAGGAGGGCGGGTGCCCGCGGCATTGCTCACCGTCGCGCCGAGCGTTCCGTCATCATTCCGCGCCCTCTGTGTGACGTCATCAACCGGCGCCGAAGGCGGGGCGAGGCCTGCGCGAGGCTGGGGATGGTGAGAGGCGGCTCCGCGCCGCCATGGAGCCGGAACGACAGGCGTTACCGCTGGAGAATGCCGCCATCCTGTCTGAGGGCGCCCTGCAGGACGGGCACCGCCTCTGGATCGGCAACCTCGACCCCAAGATCACCGAGTGAGCGAGCGAGCGAGCGGGCGGGCGGGCGGGTGTTCAACCAAGTGGGTGTGCGGGCCCGGCGCCGCCCTCCCTGCGGCACCGCCCCGCGCTCCCCCCGTGGATCCACGCTCCGCGGCGCTCCCGTTACCGGCGGCCCCCTCCCTTCTCCCCGCACCCGTTCCCCTTCCCCTCATGGGCTGCCCTCCGTACCCTCCCCGTACTCGCTCGCCGTCGGGCTCTGCCCTCGGCTCCCCCCGATGCCGAGGCGCAGGTGCACAGCTGTCCCTGGGCGTTCCCCACTTTCGGGCTGGTGGCTCCCGGTCTGGGAGCGGCTCCGTCTGCCCACCTGGGGAGGGGGTAGGGCCGTGGGTGTGCCCCGTTCCCCGAGGGGGACAGAGGGTTCCGTTTGTTGTTGTGTTGGTTCCGCCGGTGGGCGTGGGGTGAGCGGGGAGGGACAAGTACCGCGGAGCGCACCTCGCAGCTCCCCGCTGCAGATAACGATCTCCTCAGCCAATGTAATATGCGAACCGCAGAACTACAGCAGGAATTGCTGCCCGATATTTGGATGGTGTGCTGAGAAACAACAAAACCCACACAAAACTGTGGGGTTTATGCTTCTCTAAAAACAAGCATTTTTCGTTAAATTTTGTACGTGTTGTCACAGAATATTTTTTCTCCCTCCATCTTTGTGTGCGTGTGCAGGTGCTAGGCTTCTATTCTAAATGTGTTTCATCTTAACAGAGCAGTTCCCTGCTAGCCTCTAAATGGAATCATTAATGCATTGTGCTTTACAGCCATTCATCTTTGGGTAGTTTCGCATTAAGTACCATTTTTATCTCACAGCTCTGTTGCTCTGGTTTGTCCACGTTCACTGACCACGCACAATCAGATACAGGACTTAGTGAGCGTGTTTGCAGGTTCTTAAGGATTCAGGAGATTGGGCTGGTGCAAGGGAAAAACTGTGGGTGTTTGTAAATGCATCAGATCCTTCATGTTTTGGGGTTAATGGTGTTTTTAAAGATTCTTTCAGTCCACGTTTCTCTGAATCTCAGCCAGGCGAGCGGCAGCTTCGTGCAGCAAAACAAACTGTTTGCATCTGGGATGGGTGAGAGCTATGAGTCTCAGCCCACTTCTTCCCCAGCAGTCCACTGTAGTTGTGTGGGTTCAGCAGTGGGCTTCAGGCAGGGCTGGTGCCCGGGGCAGCTCTGGGGAGGGTGTGAGGGGCTCCTAGGGCACTGCTCCACAGGGTCTTAAAATGTGGAATGCTTCCATACCATTAAACGTTTAAAGCTTGCCTAGCAACGGGTGACAGTGCCTGTTGCCCGTGGCAGGGTTGTATTTCTGGCTTAAGACTCGTGTCTTGCTTTTGATTTTGCTTTTGAAATGTCTATACTCCACTGAAAACAATACTGTAATCTGTTTCCTTCTGAAGAAAATAAAGGAAATTCCTTTTAACACATTGTCAAAGTGGAGAAAGTAATGTTTCTATATCAGTTCAGTAAATTCTTATAAATCACCCTGACCCTCGCTTTCTTATCCTAAAAGCTCACAGCTCTGCTTGGGCTTGCTCATCTGAATAATCCCTGTTGAGCTTACTAATTGCATGACTAAAAACACATACCTGAAAACTAAATAGCTGTTTCTTCATTTGCTGCTTTTATCTGATTTTAAAGGGTTGCCCCTGCAATTTTCATGTTAGATTTGTTTAAGATGGAGTAAAGTTGATTGGTTGTTAGTAGGGTTAATAACTGGTTGTGACTTTCTTGAGCAGAAATGAGTTCAGAAAGTCTTGAATTAATCCAAGACTTCCATTTAGAGAGCAACCTATAACTGCAATCAAGCACTGGGGAGTTAATAGGTAACGTATACATTTGAGTGCAAGCTGTGGTAATAGGAGTTCATGAATGTAGGGCTGCCTGCAAATTACAGCCTGTAAGCTGGTGGCTTATGGGAGGTTATTGCGCTGAGCAGCTGTGACTCAAATGGGAGCCTCCAAGGGTGTCAGATGTTGTCATACCTACGTGTTGGGGTTTGATGCATCTTCTGGTGCGCTGGCTTCCGTGCTGGTAATGTTTACCTGGACTATTTCTTTTATCTAGTATCCTGAGAACTGTTCTGTTTATGGCAGCAGGTAACATTGGGGGTTGCAGCTTCTTAGCAGCTGAAAGGAGACGAGCTGGCACCACGTGTCCATGCAGTGGGTCGTGGTGTAGGATGTAATCCGCAGGCAGTTCCAACACTGAGCGATCCCTGCTTCAGGTTCTGCCACAGCAGGGCCATGAGGAGGGCAGCGGGCAGTCAGGTTCTGGTGTCGCTGTCACTGAGCAGGGAAACCGTAGGCTCTCTGCCATCACTGCCAGCATTGCCTGGTGCAGCACTTGTCCCCTAGTGGGCTGGGAGATGCTTTGTGCTGTGCCCTTTGCTTGCATCACTGCTTTGCGACTTCTGTTGTGCCTCCTGCGTGGCACATGGAGTAGAACTGCCTCCTCTGCTAATTCCTGTGTGTAAAGCCTTCCGAGGCTTAAATTTTTGTCTGCCCAAAATGTGACACTTCCAGTGCTGCAGTTATACATGTTATCTGGTTTCCAGTAGCCTTTGAATGACTGTTAATTACCTGCAGGTATGAAATAGTGGATGTTCAGCTTCCTTGGCTGTTCAGCTGCTTGTCTACCATCCCATCTTGATGAGTCTCACCTAGAAAACAATGTGTGCATGAGTTGTTGTTACAGACTCCTAGTGACTCCCAGTGGGGCAAAATTCTTTGCAATAATAGGTTTAGCATGTGGCCCGGTACCTTTGCAGTATCCTTGGGATAGTATTGTTCAGAGGAAGCCTTGCCTGTGTTTGAATAGCACTCAGGGTGCCAGGAGGAAGACTGGAGGAAAAGGAAATGGGGGAGCTGCGGGTTTGTCTTGCATTCAGATCAGATGACAGGAAGTGGAAATTGAGGTTGGCTGTGGTGATCTTTGGGGCCACATCTGTGCGAATAACTCTTAAGCTCTGGATAAGCAGAGCCACTGGCATAATGAAGCTTTTTACATGTTCACAATTTTTTAATAAACATTTCAAGTTTTCCGTGACAGGTCTTCATTCAGTGCAATGCCTCTTTGCTTGGGGGTAACAGTCAAGTTACTCTTCATGTCTCACTGTATTAACAACAGGTTATAATACAAGCTTGGAACTTCTAGTTACACACAGCTTCATTCTGAGCTATTCCTTGCAGAGGAGATAACTTGCATTGGTAAAAAATGCAAGCGTGGTTTGAAAATCATGCTTGTATCATCTAGATCTAAAGATTCTGAATAGAATTGGCTACATAGGTTGCTTCTAAACTTTTCTAATAAAATGCTTTTTAAATGACTACAGCGTGCTGCCAAGGAAGCAGAAATGTGTTATTTGTTGGTTGCAGCGGTCCCCAGAGTGGGAGCCAACGACGTGAATTGTTCCTTGGGCAGAGTGGTTGCAGGGGGGGTTGTTGCTGTGAAACAAATTGCGGTGAGGATCATCGCTGCCCTTCCCGTGACTCTGTAATTGCAGCAGAGGGGAACCTGGCCCTCCCGCATCGCGGGGCTGAGCGCCTGCTGTACCTTCACCTCTCTAAAAGTGCACATCCTGAACGTCCACTGTGACTGTCCTGCAAGATGACTCACATTCCTGGAACTTTCTTGCCTGCCTCCTGAAGCTTAACAAAGGGCGATCGCTCGTTTCAAACATCCTATCGGGCTTTATTAGGAAAAGTATTGTCTGCTTGGACTGTCCCTGAAGTTACCTGATGCGTTCGGTGTCTTGGGACACTGCTGATTGCTTGCACTGGGCCATGCCCTGTTCTGGCCAGTGCCTGCTAGTTCGTGTGCAGTGGGAGTTACCCCGATGAGCTTCCAGAGCTCTGAGTGTTCTCTCATCTGGGAATTGGGCTTAGTCTGCGTGGCTCACTAACTAACACTGTACCGCTAATCAGCAGGAGAAGTTGAGTCCTAAGATGCCCTTATTAAACCCTTAGACAATTCTTAATCTCTGGGTTTGGGGTCAGCCAGTGAAATAGTGACAGGTGTAAATTTGCCTGCTAGGTCAACTAGCGGTGTTAAACACTCGGATCAAGGGAACCAAAAAAGCTGCAAGGAACTTTCCAGGTTACATGTGTCTGTACAACGAATGTGCTCCTTGTTCTACATTGCTTGATGCACCAAGTGTTGAGCACACAAGTTTAGTTGAGCTTTTCTCTTTTTTTTTGTTTAAAAAAAAAAAAAAAGCACGCTCCCTGCTGAATGGAGGAGTGTCTGACTTCTGTGTCCGTGTCACTGGGAAGCTGTCTGAGCCAGGGGTGGTTAAGTTGGCCTGGTCCATACTGAGGTCTGTCTTGGTGCTGTTTCCACCCGGTCTGCTGTCAGCTCCTGGTTGCAGTTCTGCTCATTCTACCTTCCTGCTTCCCAGCTCCTCCAAGCAGGTGGGAGTGGAGCTGTATTTTGGCCATGTCCTTGTCAGCATGCTGATACAGCTGACACAGGGATGGGAGCAGCAGTGCTTGTGCAGGGGTAGGGAGGACAGTGAGAACAGCAGGTGCTGTGGGCTATGAGCTGGGACTGCTTGGGCAGGGGGAGGGAGTGGAGGCAGTGGAGCTTCAGGCAGTCACATCAGGGCTGGAGAGGGGCAGTGTTTATGCTTGGAAGTAGGTGTGATTTCTAGAAAGACAAGAGGCAAAGTCCTCCAACCCCTAGGGAGCCGTTACATAATTGTCCAAAAAACAGCTATTAATAGATCTCCTGCATGCTCTTCAGCTGGCGCTGCTGGGAGGAAGGCTTTGTGCCTTGGGGTTTTGGGGCTGTCACTGATGAGGCTGGGTAGCTCGGACGGAGCTGTGGTTGTGTAATGGGTACCCACCTCTGCATATATTTGGGAATTCATGTATGACTGAACTGGACTACTTGTGACAGAGCATGAAACGCATGTGTCTCTATCTCTGTACTTTCCAAATACTGAAAGGTGCCATATGCCTTTTTTCCCACTCAGGTACCACCTTCTCAAACTCCTTCAGAAGTTTGGCAAAGTAAAGCAGTTTGATTTTCTCTTTCACAAGTCTGGAGCTTTGGAGGGGCAGCCGAGGGGTTACTGCTTTGTGAACTTTGAAACCAAACAGGTATGTCGCTTTTTTGTTTCAAGGGAGTGACTTCTTTCCCAGTCTCTTTTATGTCAATATAAAACTAAAACAGGAAGGGATAAATTAAATACGTAGTCTACAGAAACCATAAAGATGTCAGAAGAGCTGTGACACAGTGCTTGAGGTCTAAAAGCTCTACTGGAATGATTATTCATAACAAGGTGGAACAGCATTACAGCATGCATTTTTAACTGCTGTGAATCAAGTTTTATGGGAGTGTCCCCAGGAGTGAAATTTCACTGCTTAGTCTAGATAGGACCAAGAGGATAGCATCCCTAGCAGGCTTTAGCAAGATCTGGCATAAGCATAGGGTATGAATGGGGCATGTAACCGCTGTAACGAATGGCAATGTTTCTAGAGAAACTGGCGTAGCACAAAGCTCCCTCAGCATGCTGTTCCAATAGCTTCTGCATTTGATTTTTTTTTTTTTCAAATTTTGTGATCATCTTTCCCATTTCCTCCCTGCAACAACTGAAAGAATCTGCCCTGCTGGTTTTTAAAAGTCTGATTGCTCAGATGGGTGTGGGAGTCTTCCAAGTATTCCTGGGCTGGGATACAATGGGATAAACGTTCTTTGCACAGAGTTAGCTTTACTTTCAGAGGACTGATTTACAAAGAGAAAAGGGTCTTTACATCTGAGACGGTTATGACTGAAGACTTGGTTTGTTTATTGAACTGTCTTCCTGTGCATCCTGTGCAGGAAGCAGAGAAGGCGATCCAGTGTCTCAATGGGAAGCTGGCCCTTTCCAAGAAGTTGGTGGTGCGGTGGGCACACGCACAAGTCAAGGTAAGCCTGTTGCTGTAGATAAAAATTAGTTTACGAAATCAAAAAAAAAAACAACCTTAATATTAAGGAACAGTTCTTATGAGGGCTGTCTTAGCCTGGCAAGATAATATCAGTCCATTCTCGGAAATAACTCTCATGGAAACAGCATGAACAGTACACCACTTCCATCCACCTAACCTAGCTGAGTTAGCTATGAATAAGAATAGGCTGTTTAACCTGATGTTCTTTGTAAAGGCGCTTCTGATCAGAGCTCTATGAACAGATTACTTCTCTAAAATTCTGTTTTTCAACTTTTCCCAAACTTAGTGAATGATTGGGTGAAAGACTGTATCCTTCCCTTTGTGGTTTTGTGCCCTTTTTGGGTAGGAGATGCATGGAAATTCCCAATTACTAAGCACTCTGTTACTTTGTTCCACTTCTGAAAGCACTTATCTGGCAGCAGCTGTAATTATTCCTGACTTCTGAAGCAAGGTATTTCACTTCTAAACTAAATATCATTTTATTGCCTGCTCTACTGAATAAAACATAAAGTTTTTAATATTAACTTGAGTACCTTCTGGAACATCCTTGTTTTAACGCCTCTGAATTCTTGTCTTGTTTCTCCTGTAGCTATTTACTACAGCAACTTATATAAAGCAACTTAGTTTGAATAACTCTCTTTGTGGAGAGAGAGTTTTTGGGGGAGACAGAGGAAGGTGCTTATTGTTATTTACCTTTGAGTAATGTGATTTTAACCCGCATTGATTATCCTATAAACAATGTCCTCCTCTTTTTTTTTTAATTGAGTATACCAGTGCATTTGTTTTGGAGTCTTGAAGAAGATGGGGGGGCAGGAAAAAAAAAATAGTGGGTATCTTTGTTAAAGGAGACCATGTTGCTTTAATTATTGGCTTTGAAGGCTCCAGGCCTTTGTCAGCACATCCAAACTTGTGCAAATCCAGTCTCCATTTTCTTGAGCGCCGCAGCTACTGGAGCACCATGTGCTTCCGGATGCCTGACAAGCAATCCATAAAAGGAGCTTCAGCTGGGGGAGAGTGTCTGCTCAGCTGGGAGTTCAGCAGGGTAGCTCAGTGTGTAGCCAGCCAGGGGATGGGGGAGAACATACCTAAATAATCAGTTCAGCTCGCATAGCATTTTAAAATCTGTGAATGGAAAGACTTAACGACACAAAACCTTAGCTTACTGCAGCAACTGTTTATTTTAGGCAATGACAGCACTGTGCTAAGTAGCTCTAAGATGAGCAGCCAGGGCTTACTAGACACTGTCAATTTGAGCAGCTCTGCTGAAAAACAAATCTGAATTTGTGCCAGGCGAAATAAGGAAGCAGAACGTTGCGAACAGTTCAGGAGGCCCATTGCCCACAGAGAAGACAGACTGATAAGCTGCTTTTCACAGAAAGGAGGTGGTTCACAACTGATCTTGGATGTTTCTCTTCCATCACTGCGTAATTCTGAATAGTTGTGTATTTCAGTTACCTTCTCACTCTGAACAATGTCTGTATAAACAACGTAGTGATGCAGTGCTGTAAAATTTAGCGTCTTTGCTTTGTCGTGTATAGATGGGAACAGAAAGTAATAAAACAGGATGAGACTTAAGGATCCATAGTACAGCGCAGATAAGTCTGCAGTATCAGAGTCTGTCAGTGAACGTTTTTGTTCGTGACTCCAGTTTTGACTTGAATACTGGTCTTCTGTTTGCAGAGATATGATCATAATAAGAACGAGAAGATTCTTCCAATCAGTCTGGAGCCATCATCCAGCACGGAGCCACCCCAGTCCAACCTGAGGTAGGAGATGGAGTGGATGAGAGGTGACCAAACTGTGGAAGTGGTGGGGAACTAACGTCTTAGATTTCAATAGGATCAAGAACTGGTGTCATCTTTGTACTAAAAATCTAACCTGCAGGTGGGCAGCATGCTGTGAAGAGCCCCACGTGAAATGAGTTCCTTACAACTTGATGTTAATTTTCTAACATGTTAAACTGCTAGGAAACTTAAACTTAAAAAAAAGAAGAGAGAGGAGAGGAATTGGAAGCCTGCAACGCTTGAGCTTGTCTGGCCAGAATGTGCTTTGTACTTCTTCATGTGAATCTCAGTGAGAGGTGTTGTGCTCTGCTCGTTTCATTAAGTGATACTTATGAGCAAAAACTTCCTTTATAACAGTAAGGGATTAAAACAAAATATTTCCATTAAATTAAAAAAAAAAAAAGTACCATGCTAGGAACTACTGAACAGAGAGACTCTAGTCATGCAGATTGTTAGCTACGTCAGTGGTACAAAGGAGTTGTTTTAGTGGGGATGGACACTGCAGGAAACTGCAGCGGAGAAGGGAACATTCCTCAGTCCATACCCAACAAGAACAGTGGATAACAAACTCCCAGGAATTCGGGGTGTAACCTAGGAGAGCTTTTCCCTTTGGGATAAACTCTGGTAATGTTGAAATAATGTTTCTTCCTGACTCAATTAGAACCTGGGGTTTTTCCCATCCCAAGTGGTCTTGTAGCTGTGAGGAAGTCTGGCTTTCATTTTTCTGCTGTTTCCAGCAGCCTTGCCTGAGCTGTGCTCTACTGCACATGCTCAGACCGTTTTAAATGACATCATTTTACATGATGTAGGAAGCCTTGTTGTGTGCTTGTCTAGCTCAGAATTCTCAAGAAAGTGCTGAGTAGGTGCAGGGACTGTTACTTTGCAGAGCTGTGCTGTATCATGGAGGACCTTTCCTAAGCAAATCCGTGCTGAGGATTTGAGTGAAATAGCGTGGGCCTTAAGCAGTAGATTCCTGCTTCCAGTTTCACACTGCTGGTGGAGGCAGTGATGGGGGCTGCCCAGCTGCTCCTGGGGTAGCCAGGAATTCCAGCGTCAACAAAATCTGTGGATTGCTGCTAGCGTGATTCTGTGCTAAGATTAAGCTTGATTTCTCTTCTGTTTTTCCTCTTTTTAGTGTCAGTGCAAAAATAAAGGCCATTGAAGCCAAGCTGAAAATGATGGCAGAAAATCCAGATGCAGAATATCCAGCAGCACCTGTTTATTCTTACTTCAAACCACCAGAAAAGAAAAGGACTACTCCTTATTCCAGAGCAGCCTGGAAATCTAGAAGATGATGCTTACTGAACGGATGATGGTAGCAAGAAACTCTGCTTTCTATGCCTGGAATCCTCCGATGCTTTTGTACTTTGTAGGGTGAGAGGGATGCTCCACCTGAGCACGACACCGCTGTATGTGGCACAGTGTTTGTGACACTTCGGGTGTCTGCTGGGTGCTCCTTGTTGCCTGTATAGCTTCACAGCTGAGCGCTGTTCAGAAAAGTAGGTTCCATTCAAAGCCTCTGATGAACATGCAGACAACCTCTTGATAGCTTGCATTCATTAGCAAGATTAGAAACAGTAACCAGTGTATGGAGTGAAGCACATCCAAAAATACCCCATTGAACTGATTACTTTTTAAAGTCTTTTTGAACAAAAGGTATTCCAATTTGTGTTTTTAATGGAGGGGGAGACACCTGGTTTTGATTAACGTTCTGTAGTTACCATGGAAAACTTTTTCATATCAATAAAACTCATTTTAAATAGAATTTGCAACACTTAGTAACTGTGCATGCAATATTTTATATGCACCAAACCAAATTTATTTTGCATTTTTATTTGCTAACTTTGCAAGTCATGGCACAGCACAGGTATCCTCAGTGTCCTTTGGGCTGTAGGCATGTGCCTCTGCGTTGGAATTGGTGTAGTTACCACTGGGTTCTGTTCTGTGCCATAAGCTTCAGAGTGCAGCAGTGGCGTATCTAGTGTTTGTGTTCAGGAGCCCCTGTTAGTGGTAGCTCTTCATAAACCAGATGTGACAGCGTGAGAATAATGCTGCAGCCTCAGACATCTGTCAAGCACGTGGCCTGAGCGTTTGCCCACCAACCAGTCCGACCTTTGTCTTCCTCACTGGCTGGTAAAGGCGGCTGCTTGTTTCCTCGGTGTCACTGAAGTGGCACGAGTGTTTGTGGCAGTGCTGGTTCTGCTGCCTGCTGAGGCTCACCCATACAAGGCATCTGGTTTGGGGGTCTGATGGAAGGCTTGCTGCTGAAGTCATTTGATCTGCAACTCATTCTTGTCCCAAAATGTTCTGTGCAAAATTGAAAGATCTGAGGAGGGGCCGCCCTGGCAGCGTTTTCTCCTTTGTGCACGTGGTGCTGTGGCTGCGTGTGCAAGAGGGACGTTGGGAATGCGTGCACTCAGGTGCAGTACTGATTGTACTGGAGTCCTCTTTCTCACGTCCTTCCAGTGGCGAACCTTTAGCGAACCTGTGGCTCTTGAGCTGCTTCTCCAAAGTGGTAAGCAGGAGCAAGAAAGTGATTTCTGAACAGCCCACCACTTCTGAGCACAGGTGCTGCTCACTTGTATAGCGCAGTCAGGTTTGTATTCCCAAAGCAGCGCACCTGCCTTCGAGTGCGGAGCACGCTTCCTGCTTCCCAACTTAGCCTCTGGAATGAAGCTGTGTGTGTGATGGCTAGACTGAAAGCCTGACTTGTTGAGAAGTAGTTCTTGTGCTGTTAGATACTTGCTTTCTAATTTTCTCCGGGTACCTGAGTAAAGAGAAAGCATGGTTTGGAGTTTGTCCCCCTGTGAATGTCAGTACCACCCATTTACATTCCTCTGTGAACAGCCTGTGTTTTGTTCTAACACTTGTAGTCCTCAGGATGTGCATCTGCATTATTTCAAACCGTTTATGTTTTTAATAGGAATTTAGGAAATACCTAAATTCAAGTTAGGTGTGCGGTCGCGTTCCCTTCAGAAGCATATTTTGATATTTATTTGTATTTAAATTAAACTTGTTGAAATCCTTACAGCTCTCAATAAACGTTTAAAATGCATGTTTTCCTCCAGGGAAGTGAGGGTGGTACGCAGGAAGTGAGGGTGGTAAATGCTTGGCACCAGCCGGAGCCCACTGATACCAGGCTGCGTACAATAGCTGCAGTCATTTCTTTTTGGCGCTGCCCCGCGGTAACAGAAGTGCGTTGTGCGGCGCGGGGCCGGGGCAGACCTGGGGGAGCGCGACTGCGGGTCCGCGTCTGCCGCCCGCTCGGGCAGCGCTGCCACTGCCTGCGCTCCCTGGGAACGCCGCGGCCGCAGAGCGGAGCCGGGGGGGGGGTCCCGACAGCGGCTGTGGGCACGGGTAAATGCTCGGTTACGCTTTTTCTGAACGCGGGCGCCTGGGCTCTATCAGCCGTCTTCACATCGCTTTGAGAAGCACCTGGAGGCGGCATCGCACGGCAGCGCGGGGCTCACGGCTGCTCCCGTGGGGACGGGGCCGGACCTGCTTCTTACCCCTCGCCTCCGTCCCGTCCCTTCTGGGTTTCTTTGGTTCCGCTCTATTTCCAGCAAGGTGAGGAACCGAGGGAAACGTTCACCGTGCCCATGATGGAGGTTGTTCCCCGATATTTCAGTTTTCTTGCCTGTGGCAGGACTTGCCCGCCCTGCCCCGTCGCTCAGGGCTGACACGAAGTGGTGCCTTCACCCGAGGGAACGTTTCCATGTGGTTCAGTTGCTCACGGGTGCAGCTGCCCTGTCCGTGTCCTGCGCTGGTGGGAGAGAGCGCGCGGTGGGGCGAGAACGGGGACGGAGCCGGGGCAGCAAGGCCGCCCGCTTCCCCCAGAAGCGCACGGACACGTCCCCGATGCGGGCAGCCGAGTAACGTGGGGTGGGCTTCATCCTCCGCCGCTCCGACGGGGCAGCAGGAGCCGGGCTGCGTGCCGGGCTGCGCCGCGCCCCGGCCCCTTGTGCCCGCGCTGGGCCCATCGCGCCCCGGCGGTGGTTCTCGGAGCACGGAGCTGCTGGCGTTCCTGCGTCCGCGGGAGCTGCTCCGCGTGCCCGGGGGAGCGGTTTCGGCCGCGCGGTGGGGTGAGGGGTTGTGCCCCCGCCGCGGTGCCGGGACGCGCTGCCAGGCCTCGGCTCGGCTTTCCGGGGCTCTGCTCGGGCTTTCTTAGAACCTCAGTGTTTAAACCTAATGTCTTGTATTTATTCTAAAATGGCTTTCATCTGATTTCCCCCTCGGTTAACAATTTAGCTGTCAGAATCAATAACCGCGAGGATCCATCCCCGGCCGCCATCAGCTCACGTTACCGTCCTACAATTACTTCATGGTGGAACCGCTGCTGGGGCTTTGCCGGGGAATTATCAGGTTACTAATGAAGCCCGGGCAGCGGCGGGCGGCGCGACACCGCGGCGGTGGGCGCGATTCCCCGGCCCCGCTGGGCTCCGTGCTC
>NC_034424.1:8414650-8579414 GCF_002078875.1 Numida meleagris | reverse complement strand
CCGCCTCCCGCGCCGAAGGGGAGGATTTCGCATCCCGGCGCTTTCTGGGGCGTTTCGCGCTCGGCGGAGGGAGAGGGGGAAGAATTTCGATTTTTAATTACTACCATTAAAAAAATCAAATTTGCAATTCTTTGGGTGGCCTGATGGATTCCCTGATTGACAGCCGGAATTGACACTCTGGGTACCTCTTATCTCGGGCATTTACGGCAATTTCTAATTGCAGGTAGTTTGTGGGGTTTTTTCAGCGCTTTGGCTCGCATGGGAACCGAGCGATTACTTCAAGAGGCCCGGGTTAAGTGCAGGCAGGGAGAGAATTCAATCCACATTCAAATTGCTTCATTAAAGAGACGCAGCTTTTGTTGCAAAGGATTTAAATGGCCACTAGAAAGTTCTTATTTATTGTTTTGAGGCGGTTTATATAGGGTGCCCCGCGCTCGCCCGGCGCATGGAGCCGCAGCCGCCCTCTCCCGCTCTCTCCCGCAAGGTGATGCCGCCGGAGCCGCTGCCCAAAGCGACCACCCGCTGCCTCGACCCGCACGGCCGCGCCATGGTAAGCGGTGCGCGGTGCGCGGTGCGCGGTGCGGGGTGCGGGGTGCGGGGTGCGGGGCCGGGACGCGGCGGGGATCGCGCTGGGAGCGCTGGGGCCGCGGCTGACGGATGCCCGCGCGGCTGTGCCCGCAGTCGCAGCCCGACGGGGAGCCGCTGCCCGCAGCCCTGGAGAAGGAGGACGCCCGCTCGGCGCCCAGCACCCCCTCCACGCCGTCCGTCTGCTCCCCGCCGTCCTCCTCCTCCTCCTCCACGCCGTCGGCCGGCAAGAACGTGTGCTCCAGCTGCGGGCTGGAGATCCTCGACCGGTACCTGCTGAAGGTGAGCGCGGTGCGGCGGGGGCGGCGGGGCGGCCGCGGGCGGCCCCGGGTCTCAGCCTCTGTCCGCTCCGCCGCAGGTGAACAACCTCATCTGGCACGTCCGCTGCCTCGAGTGCTCCGTGTGCCGCACCTCGCTGCGGCAGCAGCACAGCTGCTACATCAAGAACAAGGAGATCTTCTGCAAGATGGACTACTTCAGGTAGGGCGGAGGGGGTGCACGGCGTCCCTGGCCGGTGCCTGCGGCAAACGGCTGCGAAGCTGCGGGGCCGCAAAGCTGCGGCTCGGGGCGGCGCGGGGCTGCGGGAGGAACGGAGCCGGGGGCGGCCGCGGCCCCGCCCGGGGATCCTTCCCCGCCTCCCGCTGCGGTGCGGGGGGACCCGCCGCGGGGCATTGTCCTGGACGGCGTGGCCCGGCTTTTAGAAGAGGATAAATGCGTCCCGGCCGTCTGCGGGACCGAATGGTTTCTAAAACCGTTTTTATGCCGACTAACACCAAAAAAAGCCGAAGTGTCGTTGGTGTCAGAGCGGTACAGAACCGAAACAGTTCCCGGCCCCGCGGAGCCCTCGGGTGGGTGTGCGGCGGGGCCGGGGGCCGCCGGGCGGGGACCCGCCGCGAGGTTCGGAGCCGCGGCCCCGCAGTCGGCGTCCCGCAGTCGAGCTGCAGCCCGGTGATCTCCTCTGGGTGATAACCTCACACCGCGCGTCCTCCCAGAAACTGAGGCGCGACGGGTGGAGGAATCCTGAGCTCTTCGCTGGGGCTCGATTCGCCCCACAGCCCCCAGCGCCGGCGCTCCCCGTCCCGGCGCGGTGCGGGAATGCCGCTGCCCGGGCGGAAGGCAGAGCCGCGGGGCTGCGCTGCGGGACGGAGCGGGTGGCGGCTGTGCTGCGAGGGTGTGCGCTGCTGAGATCCGCAGTGGTTTTTTTTTTTTTTTTAAATTATTATTTGTTTTTGTTCTTATTGTTGTTATTGTTGTTATTATTGTTGTTATTATTATTTATGGTGAGGCTGTCCCGTGCCCGCCCGTGCCGGTGCCGCCGTCGGGTGCGCACCGCCGGGTCCGGTGTCCGCTGGAATCCCCCCGCTCCCTCGGACGTTTGGGGAACTGTGAGGTGCCGCTTCGCTGCTTCAGAGCGCTTCCAGCGCTTTTCATTAATTAATAATCGTTTTGATTTCATTAATATTTTGAAAGGATGGACGTTTTCAAAGACGGCTTTAAAGTAGCGAACCGAATCTTGAAATTGCCTTTGGGCAAAGGCGGGGAACGGGATCTGCCCCCGAAGAACCGTCTCTGCCGGGAACGGCGGTGCGCAGCGCCTGGCTGGAGCAGAGCGCGGAGTTGGGCACGGCGGCTCCGGTGCCGCTGGGGGGGAGCTCCGCACCCGCGTTCCGCCTTTGGCTTTAGCACAAAAAGATTTCGGCTTTTTTTTTTGTGTGCGTGAAACCATGCGGCGCGGGGCCGGGGCCGGGCGGAGCGGGGCCGATTCGCGCTGCCGCCGCCGTCGGTTCCTGGTGCTGGCGGCTCGGGCCGGGCTCCAGCAGCGCCGCGATCGGGAGCCGCAGTGCGGGGGTCGCGGGTCGGGGCCGCTGGCAGTTGGACTGCAGCCTCGGGCGAACCCCACCGCGTTCCTCTCTGTGCCAGCGGCGATCCTCTCGGGTTTGCCCCTGCAGATCCCGGGACAGCAGGGACCCAGTGCCTGGCAAAGCACAAATCTGACTTTTTAGACATTTTATCATGGTTATTATTTTCTTTTTCTTTTTTTCTTCTTTCTTTCTGTCTGTCTTCCTTTCTATCTTTCTTTCTGTTGCTGCGGATGAAGTGTGCTCTTTAATAGCAGAGCAGGCAGCCCCGCTGCCGGCTCCCAGGGTGGACGCAGCTGTGCAGGGACCGCTGCCCGGTGCCACTGCCGAGGGACAGCACAGGGCCACCCGCGGGCACTGCCCCGTGCCCCCTTCTGCCCCTGCCCCCGGCCCTTCCCCGCACGTGGGAGGCTGTGTAAGTGCTGGCGCTGCGGCAGCTCCGGGGCCTCGTGTGCATTTTTGAGCAAGCGATGCTGTTTCCTGTGTCTTGTCAAATAATTGCATTTGGCATCCAGGGCTCCAGCGCTTTGAGGAGAACCAAATTAAAACTGGAGCTCATGGAGCTCCGTCAGAAGAACACTGTGTTCCCAGGCGATGCGAGGGCTGCTTGTGGCCAAGCTCCCACGGCTGCAGAGAGAGCCGGGTCCCAGCATGGTCCTGGTGTGACCTTGGGACACCACATCACGCTGGGACACCCGGGGCACAGACAGCGTGCACAAACAGTGGCCCTGGTGTGCATCCCTGTGGGCTGGAACAGTGCAGGGCCTGCAGGTGGGCTGGTGGCAGTGTGACCTCTGCCACCCCTCTCCTCTGTGCCACGAGGTGATGCTCCAGCCTGGGCATGGCTGCGGCTCGGCATTAAGAAAGGCTTGCTTTGGTCTTCTGCATCTCTTGGAGTGATCTCTGGGAGCTGCAGCTGCTGCTGGGGCTGAATTAGGGTCTTTTTATGGAGCACACCAGGAGGGGATGGGGATGTTTGGGGCTGTGGATGGCCCTGGGTGGCCCTCACCTCAACCTTGCAGGCAGGGATCGGTGCCACGGCTCGGAGCCGGTGCCGCTTTCTGTCTCCTGTCACGGAGAGCTGGCAGTGTCGGCTCACCCAGCCCCAAACCCTGCACGGGGCCAGGGCTGGTGGTGATGCCTGGGCCGGGCTGTGGAGTTGAGCTTTGCCGTCAGACATACCAGTTGGGCTGCGTCCTGCTGCAGCGTGGCTCCGTCCTCGGCCTCGTCCTTGTCCCCTCGCTGCCAGGCGGGCAGCAGGAGCCCCATGGACCACCCCCTGTGCCCTGCAGCTGCCGAGTGCGCGGGGCTCGCTGGGCTTTGCTGCCCGGTGGCAGGAGCAGCTCGGTGCATCGCAGGGGCTGCAGTCGGTCTCATTTCTGAGCCATCCTCTCCAGCAGCACCGTGGGGCCGTGCCCGTCCCAGCACACTGCTTTGCCCGCTCGGAGCAGGGAGTGATGGAAGTGGGGAGAGGCGACTACCACGTGTTATTAGTTCCTCTGAGCCTGCCCCCTCGTCTGAGAGCGTTCAGCAAATACGACTGTTTATATAGCGCATTGTTCAAAGTAATTCGACTTACAGGAACGATTTCTACTTCTAAATAAAAAATTAATACAGTTCTTTTGTTTGTGCGTTTATATAAACGAGCTGGCACAAAGTCAGTTTACAATGTTCCCATCTGAAGTAAATTAGTGAAGTCTCTTAGCTAAGTCTCTGTATAATTTCAGCACAGAAATGTCCTCCTTTTTTTGTTGGTTCAGGTTTTGGGGTTGGTTTTTTTTTTGGTCAGCAATGGTCAGGCTGAAAAATTTAAACCTTTCTCCTCCTCCCTAATAGTTTGGTGGTTACCCACTGCAGTGCAGGACGTCCTGGCTGCATCTCCCCAAGCCCATGTGCTGCATGCGGGGCAATGGGATGGCGCGGCCGTGCTCCTGCTGCGGGGCTGGTTGTGGTGTGCTGCGTGTCACAGTGTGCTGGGTGTCACGGTGTGCTGGGGACTGTGGTGTGCTGGAGGTCGTGGTGTGCAGCACGTTGCGTTGTGCTGCATGTTGCAGTGTGCCCTGCACCTTGTGCCTGCAGCTGCAGAGGCTGTGCCCGTGTTGGCAGCCTCGCGGATTGCAGCGCTCGGTGTGCTGTCTTCAGTGTTCTCTGCCTTTGGTGGAAGGAAACGCTCAAGCTTTTGGGGCTGGGGATGGCAGCAGTGTCTGTGGCTTCCAGAGCTGGGATGGTGCTGAGGGCTGCGGGGCCGGGCGTGAGCCCCATGGTGCTATGGCCGTGCTGGGATGTGCGGGACACGCAGCAGCTGAGATCAGGGTTGTGTCAGGGCCAGCGTCAGCTCTGTGGTGCTGGAGAAGATGCTCGCCTCTCCCTGCTGCTTGCTGCTTGCTGTGTTTATTTATTTTAACGGTAATAAAACTCAAACGTGAGCACCCACCCATATTAGCAGAGGCTGCGGGTGGCTGTGCCCGGGGAGCTGCCAGCAGCGTGGTGCTGAGAAGCTGAGGCGCAGCCGCCAGTGTGCGGGGATGAGGCGGCCTCGGTACCTCCTCATTCCGCCGCAGTACTTCCCAGCATAAATAAACCCGAGCACAATCATCATCTTCTCGCCTCAAGGAGACCTCCTTGTAGGAGGAAAGAGCAGATGCATACGTCTGTACGTGTTAGGAGAAAACACATGTTTTGATTTATTGCAATAGGGGAAAAACGGCTCTAACAAAATTTCCATCTGAGTGTCACACCGCCTGTTATCAAAATAAAAAAGCCCGTGAACTCGGAGGCTGATTCACTGCACTGCGTGACCTCAGCGCTTGCTCACACGGCTCAGCCCTCGGCTGCGCCCTGTGCTGGAGGTCCTTGCCCGGGAGCAGCTCCGGGGCGGTCTCACTGCCGCCCTTTCTCTGTGGGGGCTCAGGGTGCTCACGGGCGCTGGGGCCTGCGGCTGCTGCCCGCCCTCACGCTGTGTTCTCTCCTCCCGCAGCCGCTTTGGTACCAAGTGCGCCCGCTGCGGCCGGCAGATCTACGCCAGCGACTGGGTTCGGCGGGCGCGCGGCAACGCCTACCACCTGGCCTGCTTCGCCTGCTTCTCCTGCAAGCGGCAGCTGTCCACGGGAGAGGAGTTCGGCTTGGTGGAGGAGAAGGTGCTGTGCCGGATCCACTACGACACCATGATAGAGAACCTCAAGCGAGCAGCAGAAAATGGTACGTGGTTGTGACACAGCCCTTGGCCCAGGAACCGTGCGGGGATATCGCTGCCCATGGCGAGGGGCCAGGGCTGGTTCCATGTGTGGAGAGCAGGATGGTGCCCGCAGAGCAGTTGCTTCTGCGCTGGGACATGCATGGAGCACGCGGCAGAGCTGTGTGCTGAGGGCAATGCCAAGCACGGCCCCGGCCCTGCTTCCACCGCACTGCTGTGCCTCACTGCCACATGTGACGAATCAGAAAGCTGTGGGGATTTGGAAGCTGTGAGTCATAAATCTATAAGGTGGGAAACCTGGCGGGTGGACAAACCCTTCCCATCATTTTTCACTGGCCCAGGATGCACTGCAAGTGGCCTCCATGTTCCCAACTGCATCCCGCTGCCGCCGGTGCCAAGAGGTCATGCAGTGTCATGGCTATGGGACAGTGGCCAAGTGGGTGCTCAGAAGAATGAAGTGGCTTTGGAGGGTTTGTGAGGCCGCGCCGTACCACATTATCACTGGGCTGGGCCAGAGCTGAACCTGCCCCACGTTCTCGGGCTGTGGCCGGCTGTGGGGCAAGGCGAGGAGCGGGGCTGCAGGGGGCCTGCCTGCCTGTCTGGTGCTCGGCTGCATTGCAGGGACAGTGCCCACGGAGATGCTGTGCAGCTGCAGAAATGCCGAGGGAAGTGCTCGGGGATCCTCTGGGGCTCGAAGCGCAGCTCCTGCCCATGTGCCACTCAGTAGTGCTTCATGGGTGTGGGGAGGCCAATGCCACGTCCCAGCTCGTGCAGCATGTGGAAGCGATTAACAACCTGACATGAAAATAATCAGTGTTTCTGTTTACAGCATTTGGGCAAGGGGATGGAAACAGTGTGCCCTGTTGGGCTGGGAGGCTCCAGTGACTGGCTAGTGTGAAGGCCGCAGGGCATCGAGAGAGGGGCCGTGGGTCTGGGAGGAGTGTGGGGCTGTGGGGCTGCAGCTGTGGCCGTGGCTGGGTCTGTCTGTGGGATCCTGCAGTGCCGTGGTCCTGGCCAAGGGCTGGGGTTTGTGTTGCAGAGGGGGCCCTGGTGGTGCCAGGGCAGGGGCTGAGTGTCCCCAGGCAGGTGCCCACCTCCCCATGCCCCTGGGCTGGAGGAGGGGATGGGAAGGCTCTGGGGAGCAGCGCTGCTGCAGAGTTAAAGGGCCACACGTTTTTCCCCCTTCAGTAATTACCCAGCAATTTCTTCTGCACATGAGGTTTTACACACAAGAAAAATAAACAGATGTTGCTGAAGTCAGAGTCCCATTCATCATCCTAAAAGAACAAGTCAAACTATATGAGAAAGTCCTTCAACTCCAGCCAAGACAATCACAGCCCTGTCCAGCTTGCAGAGCAAACACCGTGGTGTGCAGGCGCATCCTGGGAGCGGGGCGAGCGCCAGCCCCGTGCATGCACCCTCCCTCATCCATCACTCCTCTGGGCAGTGCATGGGCTTCAGTGCAGACCCCATTGTGGGGTGGGGGCCCTGGCCCTGGCCCTGGCCTCTTCCCCAGTGGCTCTGTGTCTGAATGAGCATGGCCAGACTCACTCCAGTGCGTCTGCCCTGCAGGATGGCTGCTGCCCTGGGCAGCGGCACCATGCAGAGTGGTGCCATAGGGATGGGGCTGCTCCTGCTGTTGCTACCTCGGGACTCAGGAGGAGGTCAGGGGAATTTGGGGCCAGGGAAAAGAGCAAGGAGCCTGTTGAAATGAGGCAGGTGATGGAGGCAATGGGGATGGGGCATGGTGTGGGTCCTGGTGTGCCCAGCAGCAGGCAGGGCCCTTCTAGACTGCTCGCTGGGGGATGCAGCCAAATGGTGACCATGAGCCAGGGCTGGCAGGAAGTCAGTGCTTTCCTTTACTGACCTCAAAATCCATCTTCCTGCTGCCCTTTCACCATCCATAATTCCTCACATCTTCCACAAAATTGCTGCTTTTTCTATACTCAATGTTAAACCCATCAGGGTCAGTGTTACCACTTGGTGATGGAGAGGCTCAGTGGCCCCATGCAGTTCCGGGCCAGCGCTGCTGCATGCAGTGAGGGATGCTTGAGGCATGCAGCTGTTGTTCAGCTCCTCGCACTGACTGCACTGGGCTTCTCTTTCACAGGCAATGGGATCACGCTGGAGGGGGCCGTGCCCTCAGAGCAGGACAGCCAGCCAAAGCCAGCCAAAAGGGCTCGCACTTCCTTCACTGCTGAGCAGCTGCAGGTAGCGGGGCTGGGCCGGAGGCGGGATGGGCTGCGGTGTCCAGCCACAGTCTGACCCCTCTCCTCATCACTTGCCAGGTCATGCAGGCACAGTTTGCTCAGGACAACAACCCCGATGCACAAACACTTCAGAAACTCGCGGACATGACGGGGCTGAGTCGGAGAGTCATTCAGGTGAGGGGCGGCTGTGGGCGAGCATGCAGGATGCAGCAGGTGGGATGCAGGGTGTGGGATGCAGCAGGTGGAATGCAGGTGTGGGATGCAATGTGTAGGGTGCAGGTGTGGGGTGCAGGTGTGGGATGAAGGCAAAGCGTGGGCACCATCCAGTGTTGTTTTACCAAAGACACATTTAAGTTTCTAACATGAAAAACTCTGGCTCAGGCCTCAGTTATTGAGACTCTTCATTCAGCAAGGGATCAAGTAGGCCACGTGCAGGGCGATTCTTTATGGGGCTGTTTTTTGAAGGTGCTTTGAGCAGGAAGCGATTTGTCAAATGCTTGTGGCTGTTTCCTTGCTGTGGCCGTTGCGTGGCCTCAGGGCGCTGCTCTGTGTTTTGACTCGTGGAAGGATTTCACTCCCAGTTTTCCTTGAAAAATTAAAGCATAAGAAAGACAACACCACGCTAGCATGGAAAAACCTACACTCATGTTTTAGTTCTAGGGCATAATCCCCCAGCCATTGCTTTAATTAAGAGCAGTGAGACACGGTCATGGCTGTCGGTGGTACAGAGCAGGGCTGTGTCCTGCAGCACCGTCGTTTCTCAGCTGTAATGAAACGCTGTGGGACCAGCGGACGCTGTGGTGGTGTTTGTGTGGGCATTTCCACACACGGTTCCTTTTGTGACGCTGCAGGTGTGGCCGTGGTGGGTCCCCGTGCGTGAGTGCAGCTCAGCCCGTTGCGCTCCTCCCTCAGTGTTCGCTGCTTTCGTTGCAGGTTTGGTTCCAAAACTGCCGAGCCCGCCATAAAAAACACACGCCTCAGCACACGGTGCCGCCCTCGGGGGCCCCCCCGCCCCGCATCCCCTCCTCCCTCGCCGAGGACATCCACTACTCGCCCTTCAGCAGCCCGGAGCGGGCCCGCATGGTGACGCTGCACGGATACATCGAGAGTGAGTGCAGGGCCGGGGGCTGGGGGGCTCAGCTCAGCCCCACAGAGCTCCTCTCCTTGCCGTTACTGCTGTTGGCCTTCCCGGGGTTCTGCCATGGGCTGGGCATTCCTCTCACACCCCCTAGGCCATGACGGACCGCCTGCCAGCGGTATTATGGCAGAAGGGTGACCAGGACAGAGTGCTTGAGCTCTGTGAGCCCGCAAAGCTTCTCCTCACCCTCGCCCACCCCCGAGTCCAGGGGAGCCCCAGCCTGGCGGTGTCACCTCAGAGTGCCCCTGGCAGGGCTGGGCCGCGCTGTGGGGCTGGCTGTGGGCATGGGGCTGAGGCCTTTCTCCTCCACAGGTCAGGTACAGTGTGGACAAGTGCACTGTAGACTTCCCTACACGGCTCCTCCAGTGCACCTCAAAGCAGACATGGAAGGACCGCTATCGAATAGGGGTGAGAAGGTAATTCTGGTCCTCGCTGCAGGTTTGGGGCCAACCTCCTACCACAGCAATAGTTTGTGTGTAATGTCAGTGCCACCGCCTGCTCCTGCGAGCAGCGCTCTGTGATCTTGGCTGTGTTTCCTTCATTTTGGTGGCCTTAGCGTGAGGTACCGACTGTTGGTAAACGGCACCAGTGTGTTCTGCACTGAATGCCCCATGCTGTTGTGGTGTGCTGGGATGCTCTGGAGTCTCGTGACCTCCTGCCTGAGCTCCTCTGTGCCTGGTTCTCCCTTCCCCCGACTGTGCCGGCACTCGGTCTGCGCAGCTTTCCGTGAGTTAACAGGAAAGGTTCGTTTCTTGGGAATTCCAGTATTGCTCAAAAAATAACAACTGTCTGTTACCGTATCATGAATCGGAATGTTATTTCACAACGTCTGGCTAGGAAACATTATTGCATATTGATATTTTGCTGTCGAGTCCCTCAGCATCTGTCCATTCGGATATAGCACTCATCTGGGGGCAAGGCTTCTGAACTGGCGTATACATGCTTGGGCTCATAACATTTTGTTTAGGATCCCAGTTTAAGAGGTTTTGACTTGAGGAAATGCTGAGCCTTTGGCAACTCGTTTTAGCTTTCATCTTTAAGAAGTTCTCAGCGTCTCTTTCTCTATTCAGTGCAGCAACCAGAGATTATTGAGCTCTGTTTTGACAAGCACAGGCAGGGGCACAGACAGGTTACTGTTTGGTCAAGGTGCTATCATTTTATCATGACTTTATCATCACAGAAACTGGAGAGTTTTCAGAAAATGTTCTGTAGTTCTGATGCTGTCATTCAAAGAAACTCCACAGCAGCAACTAGCTCCTGTGACTTAAATGCAATTACTTGCTTGCAGATGTTGCAGGACTGGGTTCTCAGGACATAGAGCTGCCTTCCAAATTCCTTTTCCAAACAATTCCTTCCATGGTGAATTCCAGAAACCTGCGTTCCCTGCGGGCTGTGTTCTAGGGGCAGGACGGGGAACAAAAATGACTCAGAAAGAGTTCATCCTGCAGGGAAGGTGGCTGCCGTGCTTCAGCTGGGTGCATGCTGCCTGGCTGCTCCTTGCGGTCCCATTTCTGTGGTGAGGGCCGCTTGTCTCTGGAAGCAGCTAACACTCGGTTCCTGTTTCTCCCCCAGGTCATCCTCTTTCAGTACTGACTCCGCAAGCTCTTCCTCACCTGCCCATGGCGCTCCCAGCACCACTGCCCCTCAGTCGCTGAAACACAGCATCCAGCCCAAGGCAACTGTTCTCAGTCATGTGGGAGAAACTCAGATTCAGCATTCTCGGTTATTTCCATTGACCAGCATCTAACATCCACTCTTATTTCTCCAGCAACACTCTGTGTATGTGTGTGTCGAGTGCAGAGTTGCATTTTTCACTTGTTTCTTGTGGACCTGTAGAATGACAGTGAGTCTCTCCAAGACAATGCCAGACACAGCCCAAATGAGTGACTCCGCTGTGCTTACAAACCTTGCTCCCCAGCTGTGGGAATACGAACACATCAGTACACACTGAGTCACAGGGGGTTCGATGATCACCCACGAATATAAAGAAAGGAGGAATTTACGTGGTTTGGCCTGATTCTCTTTTTGCACCAGTGAAGCACTGTTGGTTCCCGGACATCCCTCCTTATTTACACTTGCATGTGTGAGACTGAAATGGGCTCTGGCTCAGCAACTCAGTGTACATGGAGGACTCCTGAGCCAAAGTCGCAGGTAGCTGTGACTCCACTAAGTGGAAAACACGATGCCAGCTGGAAATAGGCAGTTTTTCTTCCTCCTCAAAGTGCTTTAGAATCACATGTCCTTTGATCACTCTGTAAGGTAAGTAAATCTTAGTGTTCCCCCCATTTTATAGGAGGGGATATGGAGATGTCCTGAACCGAAAGGAGCGGTAGGGTTGGTCGGTGGCAGAGCCAGGCTTGGCACTCTGAAGGTTTTAATTGCTGACTTATTCTCTGAGCACCGACTGTCTCTCTCCTCTCACAGCCATTTGCCAAATCTTTTTATTATTATTATTCTCGTTCTTTATTAACAAGCTACTTTATTTCCTTTGAGTCATGTTGGATGACGAATGGGTGATTTTGGAATGTACCTACACCAAACTCTTAGATGCTCCATACACTGGGACTGAGAAATCCTTAAGGGAAGCTGACCAGTAGACGTGTAGAAATGACTTGCCCTGGTGTGGACCCTAGGAGAGGGGCCCAGCACTGGGCTCAGTTAGTTAGTGAGAAGAGCAGGGAGGGTCCGGGGAGCAGCCAGGGAAGTGCTGCCAGCAGTGAGGCTGGCAGGCAGCGAGGGGATGGCGTGTTCCTCCATCTGGCAGCGCCTGCTCACCCTTATCCCTTACCAGAGCACGGCAGCCTCTCTTGCCAGGTCCCTGGATGAAGGCATGGTCCTGACTGGTTGTGCACGGCTCACCCTTGGGGCAGTCTCATGGCAACAACAAAGGAAGTACTCGGCCATCTGGCCCCAGATCAGGAAAAAAGCTCTGAAATGATACTTCATTGATGGTAATAACAAAAAGTAAACAGCTAGCATTTGCCAGCCCTTCTCAGCTTGTACTGAGCCAAGAGCAGGTCGCTAACAAAGCCCCTCTCCATGGGAGCACATGGGTCTATCTTGCTGCTAACTTTCAGGAGGCAGCATTTCCGAGAATGTGAAAGCCTGTGATGAGCCAGTCACTGTGTAACGTGACTGAGCTGTGCCTGAGGAGCAGAAGACAGGAATCTACCAGTTATGTAACTTGTTTTTAATTTGAGCTGTAGATACTCGTGTTTTTCTCTCTGGAGATCAATCTCCAGCATCAGCCCAGTGTGGTGAGCTGGTGGCACCGGCACAATGCCCTCAGCAGTCACATTGCATCTGCTGGGTGGGCACCAAGGTCTCCCGGTTGGACAAATAGCTGAACACCAGTACATGCTGATATCTTGAAACAAATACATATACACACCTCTATCTGTGTGTGTGTGTATGTAAAAGAGAGTGCTGTAATATTTGGACAGCTAGGCCAGTGTTCTAATTGCAGCCAGCAGCTAGCAGCTCTATTCTCAATTTGAAATAACATTTGGAAGGAGAGAGAGAGGAAATTAGGTCCGCAAAGTGCTATTGTCACCATCTGACATGCGAATATCCACTTCCAGTGTGTGTGCCCAAAGACACCCTGCTCCCCAGCGTCTCCTTGTGCAGGAGCAGCCCCAAGGTGCTCGTGTTTCTGTCCCCTTTCTCTGTGTCTGTAGTGATGAGCACAGGCCTGGCACACCTCCGTGGGCTGTGAGCAGAGCTCTCTGCTTCCTGCGGCTGCGAGGCTGCGTGTCACTGTGTGTTCACGGCGCGGCTGGGAGAGCTGCTGGTGGTCGGGGGGTCACCAGGGCCCCACTCCTCCTCCATTTGAGCTCACGCGTTCGAGTGATTGTTTGGTTGTGGAATTAGTGCTGTAGGCGAATGGGTAGCTATCCAACTCGGAATGGGTAGCTATCCAACTCGAGGCTGAAGGAGAGACCTCAGGCTGTAACGTGACCTGACGGCCCGCAGTACTTGAGATTTCCACAACTGTTTTGTTGAGGGAGAAAATGGTCTCTTGCATTTATCTTCTGTCTCAGCAGTGCAGTGAAAGGGAGGTTGTTAAATACGTATCTGCTAACTGTCAGCTGAGTTACTGATCGCAAACCACGTGTGAATCGTACTGTACATCCGAGCTCTGTAGCTGACACCGCTGTCGGGGCGGGCGGACGCGGCGGGGCACGCGGGGAGCATCGCTGTGCAGCGCGGGCTGAGGGCAGCTTCCCCCAAGTAGCCAGGAGCAGCTTTGCTAATTCAGAAATCAGGCTCTGTTTATATTAAGCCCAAATTGTTTGCAAAAACTGGAAGCAATTCAGCTTGTGCAGTTTTAGAGCTAATTATGTGTATGGAAAATACTCAACTGTACCAAGAATGTAAGAAATCCTCTAATTTATTCAATACATTGTTTCACGATATATTTCACACTGACTGTTGCCACTGAACCAAACCTTATCTCAGGTCATTTGCATTCATCTCCTGTCTGTAGATTAAAAGCAAAAAATAAAGTAAAATCATTCTCATTTTCTTAGTTTATTCAGTAATTGCCAAATGGGTTCTAGTGCAGCAACGTAGACTCCATGTACCAAACTTCTGCAGTTGCTATTTACAAAACTTTTGCAGACAAAATTCCAGTGAAGACAGGCAGTGAAAGGCTTTTCACTCAAGTTGAATGAGGTAACTAAATATGGTGAGGGTCTGAAAGAGGAACGGTTTACAGGATTATTACCAATTATTTTTTATTTTGGCTCATGCTGGTTAACCCATTGCCTAGCTAAAGGTGCTTACACAACTCACTGGTTGGACGGGGAGTGGGACTCAATCCTGCACTGCTATCAGTGACACATCTGTAGGATGCCAACTATAGACACATTGGTTTTGTTTCGTCAGCCAATCATTTTGTTGTAGCATGTTGCAATTATGCATGTCTTGGCTACAATGGTTAAAAAATTCTCTGAATGAGTGGACAGTCAAGACTAATATTTATTTTAAAAATTAAAACTAAATTGTAAGCACTTTTTTGTAAAACCAATGTCTGTTTTGTTACATACTTTTAATGTTGTGCTTTGTAAATGTCTTATTTGTGTAATAAATAAAGTTAATGCAAGTAGAAGTGCTGGCACTTACATCCAGAAAATGATGTAATTCCATTTTATTTTATTTTTTAAATACTTTCTGGCTTACTAATCAAGCAGCAACCCACCCAGTTTTCCTCTTTTATTATTTTGTTAAACTCTGGCTTCAGGAGAGTTCAACAAATGTTCGTAGTAAATGGATATAATTTCCTAGTTAGCAAACCAGTCATTAAAGAATACCTCTGGTGTACATTATTACAATGATCAATCAATATCAAAGTACTGAGCAAAAAGAGAGGAAAGGAATTCACCAGGACAGCTAACTAAAATCTGGGAAAATAATGTTGATTAAGATGGATTTGAATGACTTCAACACTGAATCTGAGGCACTCTTTTTAACAAATTGTTTTCAAGCTTAATAACGTGTATGTGTACCACAGCACACACCTCTCAGGAACATTGCTGTGAGAGCAGTCTGCTTTTTTTCATGGCTTTTTCTCAGCAGGACTGATTAAGTGATTATTTCCATTTTTGTTTATGCTGACAAAGATGACAAAAAGATTATATTCCCGTAGAAGGAAAGGGTGATATGAGACCCAGTGACAAATTAGACTAACTGTCAGTCAGATTACCTACTCTGGAATATTATTGTCTGGCAAAACCAATTTTCATGGGCTAGGTTTCTGCCCTGGTGCTCCCTCCTCAGCTTTCCGGCAGGTCCGGATGATCCACTCGTGCTCCTCATCATCTGAAAGGGAGAGAAAGAGATCACCACATGTCACCATTTCACATCAGAGATATGGGCTCTGCGGTAATGATTCTGATGACTCAGCTGTTTGATAAGATTAACTTGGGTGGAGCTGAGATTTACACATACATATGTGTATAAATATATATTGATTTTTTTATGGCCACATGCAGGAATTATGTTGAAAGGATCAGAAATGAAGATAACACTTTTTTTGAATACTATGTCTGTGTTGCTTGTCAGTTTGTGAAGAGTGAAGGCAAAGAAAAATCAATAGTCAGAGCTGGGGTTCTTCTCTTCCAGTTGTTCTGATGGTGCTGCTTTTGAAATGTGTGTTGTGATAGGTGTCACTAAGCTGATATATTACTGAGAGGCATATCTTAGACCATCTCATGTGTTCTTTGTTAGCATTCATGTCTGCCATATTCTCAGAGCATAACAGTGTGGAAAGAAAATGTCAAAGACAATGTAGGAAAAAACAGCTGTCCTGCAAAGGTCGAATAGAAATTTTGTGTATGAAATGAACAAATAACTTGGCAAATGTGAGTTGTGGCATCTTAATTCCAGGGACTTAAACAGTCTTGTTTTCAGAAACTGTTCTACAGCATTTTCTTGTGTTTGTTTAGGGGAAAAGAGGTCTGTGTAGTAGACCAGGAAGCCTTGGAAAAAGGAAAATACAATAGCTGTATTTATTTTGATATAAATTAAATACCTTAGAGCTGCTTCTTGGATTTACCACTGCCTTAACAAATTCTCGTGGTGAAGTGTGCTTCTCACCTGCCTCCACCTCAGTGTTAAGGGTTTTATAGCAGCCTTTATTACCTAATAGCAGAGATGGTTCCTAGGAGGGAGCACTGGAGGTTGTAGCGCTGGGGCTGGGAACATCTCTAGGTGTAGCACGGGATCCCACCTCCTTGCACAGCTGAGAGCCCTGCTCGGCGAGGGTGGAACTGATCAAGGATGAAGCCTGTTCCTTGGAAGGAGTCAAATTCTCATGGAAACCTTTCACTGGGGACTTGTACCTTTGGGTTAAAGTGATGTAGTAGCATTTGAAATGTAAAAGGAGTGAGCTGTGCTAATCTAAGAAGTGAACATTCACAGACGGGTGACAGATTAGGTTTGTGTACAAGAGTCTTCAACTGTGTTGTTAAATTTTATTGATTTTTCTAGTGGGTTTTGAATGGTCAGCTTTGCTCCTTTCCTTTTTTCCCCTTTTCCCCTTTTCCCTTTCCCTTCCATGCTGCCCCCCCTTGTTTTCTCCTTTCTGTTCAAGTGAGCTGAGTGCTGGTTTCACTTCTCACAAGGTGCTGCTCCCAGGGAGCTCTGCTGGCATCCTGGTCAAAGCAGGCTGAAGTAAAGCATGTGCCAAAGCATTTGTCCCTTGTCTGAAGGGCAGCACTCCCCTGCCACCCTGACAACCTCAGGCTCAGGAAGGCCTGTGGATCTTGGGACATTTCCCCAAGAGGTTTCCCTGTACTCTGCTCCTTGCACAGCAGCCGCTCTCTGACGAAGAGCTGCTGATGCTGACTGACCCTATTAATGACATATTTCTTATTCACAGGGAAATTAGGAGAAAATAAATCCTGGAAAATATGCAAAAAAGGAAAATTAAAAAGATGAGCACTGAACATCACTCGCAGACCACGCAATCCTGACACAGGCAGAGCTTCCACTGGGGGCTGCAGCAGGAATGCAAATGTGGTCCTTCAGCTTTCTTAAAAACAACATCAAAGCCGTAATCAACGTGCTGGCTTTTGTTCTATGCACTAGGTGTTCCAGCTCTGTAATGAGGCGATCACGTGAGCCCAGGCTATGACAGACATTGTCCAGTGCGAGTAGCTGTGGTTTTAGCTGGGATTTCCCTGACTTAAAAAAAATACTTTGTCTGAGCTTGTAGTAATGGCACAGAAATGAAACTTTGTCTATTTCTGTCATGGTGAAGAAATAAACAAACCTTAAACATGCTACACATCACCACTATCTAGTTCATATTTGAGTAATGATGTAAGTGGTTCGCTTGAGTACTAGAAATAATCAGCCCACCTTTGTAGTGAGAAATCTGTTGTGGTCACGTAACAGCATTGAGGCTACAGGCGCTGAGACAGGCAGATGCTACACCTGGCTTTGTGTCACGGGTTTCCAGCACAGCCTTGGCTTGCCTGGCTTCCTTCTGCACTGCTTTCATCACCCAGGCAGACTGCACCGTGCTTTTAGCCTCCCCAGACCAGCGTCACAATGTTCACGCAGCGATCAGATCCCCCGCAAATTAAATTAATCAGCTGTAAAAACTGAATGAGCTTTATGGATTTCAACTTTGTATATGAAAATGAATAACAGGTGTAGTGACTTAATATAAAAAAAAATTATATTCTAAAGCTAGTGCTAGCCCTACGATCCAGCACAAGCATGCTGTACAACTGCTCCTCGATGTAGGTAAGGGGAAAGGAAAGCACTGATCCAGCACAGCTAGAACCACAAAACCAGACATCAGAATGGCTCCAGGGCCAGCCATGGGAGAAGAGGCAGAGAAATATTAGAATGTAAAGAGTTAAGCTATGGTAAAACATACTTTTGCTACACTAAAGAAGACTGGTTGATAATTACTGTAGTTTTAGGGCTATTTGAATCAGTGCAGCTGCAACCTCTTCAGTAGTAACCCCTGAAACAAGACAAACTGGGTTTATTGTACTGAACAAGTCTTAAAGCTCCTCCCTGATTGTTAGTAATTGGCAGCAATGGACTTAACAGCCTCTTGACTACCCTTTTTACACTCTACCTGACTGTGCAGCTAACAATTTAAATCACAGATGCCGATCCTTCTTTGTGGCAGCTGCTTGTTAACTACACGTTCCTCTTTTTCTGTCACTGGCTGCTTCCATAACCCTGCAACACCAGGGTTAGATTGGAGAATCACATTTCATCAATATTTAAAATGGAATTAAACCTTGAAGTTTGATTAATGCTACCAGATAGTGAGTTGTAATTACTATTTTGCAAATTACAATTGTTTGAATATGTTAATATGATTGTCTAAGCACATCTTCACCTTCAGAAGTAATTTTCCCTTTAAAAAAGATTTGAAAAAAATACAAACTCTTTAATCAGTGGTAAATTATCACCCTGTGCACAATTAGGTGGTATGGGGTTCTTCACGTTGTGTGCTGAATTTGGTGTCAGCATATTTATCTTTACAAGTTTATCCTTTTTTTTTTTTTTAATGTATATTCCTCAGTACAATATACACTGAGGGAACACACTTTGCTGAAACAGGACTGATGTTTAAATTTGAAGGTAAAGAAGAAAGTTTTGGCTGAAAAGGTTACAGCGATCCATTGTGTCCCTGTTCAGCTGGTAAACATCAACAAGTTATTTACTCTGAAGTTAGCAAAATACACTGATTGCCACCATGGCATAGAATTGAAATCTCGAAGCAGAGAGAAAGTTAGATCTCAAGAGATGAGCTGCTAGAATATGTGTAACTATTGACTGAATATCATGAATTATTTCCTTATGTCTCAATCAAAAATAAGGTCAGTTTTCTACAACCCACAATACAGATTTTGAATACTATGGACCAGATCCTCAGCCAGCCCAACCTGAGACTGCTCCTTTTTTAATGTAAGTAATTAATTCAAGCTGTTTTTATTAAGCAGACTCAGAGCATATGGAGCCAATCCTGGTAGCCACCTGCATGACCAATCCTCAAAGCAGTGTCTGTCCCCACTGAATATCGGCTGGGGTGTAAGTCCTAGGGATCTGTTGCAATCTGGCTATCCATGCATCAGTTGTGATGGAGTATTTTTACATAACTAAGACCCAGGTGAGCCTGTTGATCCTACTTTGCTTCTGTAAGTAGCACCTCTTGCATTAGTTCTTCTTGCTTTGCAGGTCTCTTCCTTGTTTTGGGTGAATTTAGGGAAAGGTCCATGTGACAAGAAATTCTGCCAAAAATGCTGTAAGGTGTATTCCACAGTGAACTCAACGCTGCTGCAAAACTAAACCATTTACCTAATTTCCCATGTTCAGTCTAAAAGTAGTGTAGTAGGGGCAGGAATGACTTCCCCAACTACACACTCCATGTTTCTCTTGCAAGTACAATTAGAAACAGCTGAAAAGTCTGAGGGGCTTGGTTCAGGGTGCTTCTAAGGGAAGACTTGAAATTACACTGTGATTTAGGTGCATTTAACCTTCCTATGTTAACTGTATATTGCAAAGTTTAGAATGATTTGCTTCTAGTTATTGCTTTTTCGGTGTTGCTTATGGAAACTTCAACTGTGAGAGATTTTTTTGAGGCTTGGTAAGCCACGATATGTGACTGCCAGCAAACAGCAGTATCGTCTTGTAGGCTTCAGGATTTGCTCTCTAACTTGTGCTTTCTTGGGAAACCTCCTGGAGGTACATAGAAGGACGCACCACGGTGAGATTGGAACGTGGTGGCTTACACAGGGAAAGAGCTACACCGTCTACCTCAAAAACCTTTCATACCTGTGTTCTGACTCTGCCTTAGGTCTTCATACTGCACCATGCAGCTGCATGTGGCTTTGGTGTCTTAAAGGCTCTGTCTACACCAGAGGTTTGTTGTGTGCCAAAATTCAGATCCTTGGCTTCCACCACTGCACAATGGAGGGCTGGGACCAGGCGTGAGCTCTTGCTCACCCTTGCTGCCGTTACAAGCCATGAGAGCCAGGAGGGAAGCAGCTGTGCCCCAATGTTTCCCTCCATTGCAGGACTCACACTCCAGCGCACCCCGGAGCACACGCCTGTGGCTGTGAGACACAGCCAGGTGTCTGAGCAGCTTCCCATGAGCAGGGTTTATCAGAGTGCGTGTTTACAACAGACCATCCTTGAACTAGAGCTGAGTTTCCTCACTGTTTGTAGAGGGCCAAGCACACGCAGAACATTGTAAACAACAATATCAGTTAATTCTTTCGCATGCCTGACTCCTCCCGTCACCCGCGGTGCAGTTTATCATGTTCTTCCACTGCACAATCACAATCCTATGTGATAGCATCTCAGCCATGGATTCTGCCTGGCACACCCCTTTCATTTCCACTGCCCCTCTGGGTCCCTAGCACCACTTTCCTTACTGCGCCTGACCTCACCAACATCAAGGCTGGCAAGAGAACGAAAACATGTTTTCAATTAACCTTTGCTTCCACCCACAAATTCTCACCCTTCCATTTACATTTAATTACTGTAATTCCAAAATGGCCCCAAAATGAACTTTCCATCTCTTGTAAAACTTGTTTGCACGTGAGCGGTATAGCTGAATATAAGTGCCTATAGGACTTGTGAATAACCTGCCTAATGGGTTCACAATGGGATGGCTAGTGCACAAAGAAAGTTGTTTTTCTTGGCATGCCACTGTTTGGAACTAAAACTTCCACAGTTTCCAAAACGATAAGTATTTTAAGACCAGAAAACCACAAGGAACGGCATATCTGAGAAAGCTACAGCTACTGAAATTGCTGTAGTAATTGTGCCATGATGCCACTGTTAGTATTATCATTGCTGGTTGTAGTGCGAACCAACATGATTTGTATCTAATGATCTGTTTTACTGAATGGAGGATATTTTATATTAAAGCACTTAAACCAAGTTTAATATGAAAATATTTTCTTGGTTAAATGGATGAGTGGTCTCCAGCTACGTCCATCACCTGAACAGACTTTGATACTGAGAAAGACATAACAAATATGTGTTCTGCAACGGCATTCAAACCATCTCTGCCTTCTAACATTTGGGTCCCTAAACAACTTCCTCGTTGAGCATTGAGCATTACTTAGGTCTGCATCTCTTACATCAGGACAAAAGCTACTTATGTAAAAATAGGAAGAGGTAGACAAGAGACTTGGAGATCAAATTAAATAACTGCAGCAAAATTTCTAACCTTCCTCTTAGTGTAATATTTTTCAAGTCTTCTGAGTAGCACAGAAGTAATGAGCCAGGAAAGTATGTACTAGAAAATGGAGGATTTATATGAATGTGAGCAGAAAAACTGCCCTGGGACCAGCTGCAAGGGAAAAAGGTATACAGGAGATGGAGGAGACAAGACCAAAAGGTGAATTTGTATGGACTTGTATAGAGCCTTGTGGGTAACGAAAGCAAGCTGAGTTCCATGGCAGAGAGACAAAATACTTGTTGCAAAGGTATTTTGGAGGGATTTAAATAAAAGAAACCAGAAAGAGGAGTCAGCGGTAGGCAGGGGAGAATGCAGAAAGGACGAGAGCTTTGGTTGTTGCAAGAAAAGCAAAAGGCTTCTCATTTTCATATGCTCTATGGTTATAAATGGAGAGTAACATAGGCTCTCTATTTTACAAACTCCTTTTCTCAGGAATAAGTTTGTCAGCCAAAGTAAAGGAAAAAGATCAATGGATTGCAATAAATGCCATTTTACATAAAAATACATAAAATTTACAATTCGGTTAACTTGTCAAATGTTTTAAAAAAAAAAAACCCAGCAAATAATGGACACCATTTGTTTTGTTCAGAGCTCAGAGGTAGAGACCAAATTCTCTAAATTAATTTCTGCAAAAGCTGTTTCTTCTGTGTGCTTTTTTTCCTCCTCTTTTTTTTTTTTTCAAACAGGTCTGGATCCTATTCGTTGTAGAATATACTGATTACCAACTATTTTTAAGAGCTTTACACAAACATTATTTCTTTTGTTGTGTGAAATGCAGAATCAGCCATCTGGCAAATGCCCCAGAGCTAAAATCTTTTACATGACATATAATTCAAAATGATTAAATATACAACAGAAAATAGCTATAGCATTGCACTTAAAATAGCATGAACTTTTACTGCCGATCAAAACTGATTTCTTTAGCTTAACAAGTATCCAAAGAACAATTATTTGAAGAGCTTTTAAGAGTTTCAATATGTAGGAACTAAACCTCATCTAAATTCAGTGTCTTAAGTCAAATAAAAAAGAAACAAATGTACAAAAGATTAAATGGTCCTGTGTTGTAAGGAGACATTTAAATCGATGGGAAGCTAAATTCATTCGAGCAAAAATACTGTATCTCGTATACGTGTATTGGTGGGGCTTTCCTCTTCTCAGCAATAAGGGCATCTGCCAAAACACCTCCTACATTCTTAGGCAATGACTGGGGACTAGACTGGAATCAGACTGCTCATCCACTCCTCCATCATCAGAATGGGCAATTTCAAAGAAGAACAGGGAAGAAAGATCAATGCGTGATCCTCAAGTGCAGTCTTTCTTTTTTCTTTTTTCCATACACCACAGTCAACTCTAAGTTAAACTTGCTGTCTTTTCTCCAGAAATACTCCAGGCCTGAAAAACTGCCAGGTCCTCAACCCCATGCCCAATTCTCCAGTAGTTTATGAGAAAGAGCACGCACACATCTGTGTGTATTTGGGGTACATGAGGGTAGGTACAGAAATATTACTCTACGTAATTACTGAGTGGTTATGGCTGTTTCTCGACTATGTTTTTCACGCAAGTCAAAGTCTCCATTTCTCAGACAGCACTCGGTGCATTTCGCATTAGAGCTTTCAGTCAAAGAAGCCTAAATGTAGCAGATTTATCTCATGGATTTACATACTTGGATAAGCCTGATATGGATGAATACATCTCTGCTGACTTTCAAAAAAAACTGCTTCTAAATCCTTTCAGACCAAGCTTGAGAACCTTCATCCCACATTAATGATGTGAGGTAACTCTAAGTCCATGATTTCCAAGGCTTAAAATTAAAAGGTGTACTCAAACTTGCCTGTGGAGTTGGGTCAGCCTCAAAACCAAGGAAAACTAGATGGTCTAAACCCAGTCTTGTTAAAACTACAATAAAATCATATTCTTGGGTCTTGATCTTTTCAGCTTATAACGATTCCTTAAGCAGCAGGTCTTTTCCTGCTGCTTTTTATGAGACTTTCAGGCTTCTAGAAATCCTAGGCTGATTGCTGGCTTGGGACTGCAGCAGCACAGAAACCTCTACTCTTAATGGGCACTTGCCTTGGCTTTCTGGGCCTAATCCTGCTCTTAGTAACACGCATATTAATTCAGTTACCTGACTGAGTCTATAGCATAAAGGCAGGCTTTGTGTCTTCCTGTTGTTGATCTCGTGAAGAGATGCACGTATTTCAGGTAATACTGACTGCAGTGCAGAAAGCTACCACCCCGCGCACCGTACTCATACTAATTTAACCAGAAAATGGAACACAAAAGTAGAAGCACAGATTTGCTCATATTGCAAAGAGCAAAAGTGTGTTTCATACTATTTCACCCAGCATCAGGAGAGCTGCAGGAGAAACAGAGCAATTTTCATCAGAGGTATCTTTGCTTTTCATCAGAAGAGAGGTGACCCAGGCAATCTCCTATCGTGCTTTCCTCAGGAGAACAAGATTTCTATTTCTGACAGTATTTTATCTTTGAAAATTATGGGCCTCTCCAATATTTGGGGGTCCTAAAACTTGAATCATTTCTCTTCTTTTACCAACCTGCTTTGCATTAAACGTAGCATCATACATTTCCTACTTTTCCCTGAAAAAGTGGGAAATCCTCCCATCTTTCTATTGACTAAACTCTCTTACAAAGGTGCCAGGAGACCAATTTCTGGGAGAAAAAAAAAGAAGGAAGAATACTCTGACTGAAACAGGAGTCCAGTCCCAGTGCCTATTTAAAATAAACAACATATCTCCTTACAAACCAGTATTATTACTCTTATTTATGTGTCCAATTTTGTGTACTTTGCAATACTAGAAAAAAAAAAGACTGAAGAACGTATGAAGAATGAAGAGAAATTTGAGCATCCCCAAGGAAACAGAGGTTTGGAGATGGAGTAATAACTGCAAGACTGCAATGAGAATTTGGAAAACTTTGCTAGAGAAAAAGTATAACAAAACTGTTGCTGTCATTTCATTCTCTGGGCCTGATTATATCTTCATGATGGGCCTTTGCTCTGCTTTAACAGTAAGAGCTCTTTAAATAAATGAGGATCAGACCTCCGTGCTAGTGAAATGCAAAGCTTGCCAAATTTAGCAGGAGTCTCTACGGTACTCTACGAATACTCATCTTGACAAAGAAGTGGTGGAAGCAAACTCCGTAATTGTAAATGGAGACTATTTTTTTTCTGTCTTTTGGAATGATAGCTGGATGCTGCCAGTTCGGCAGGAAAGTCAGTGCCAAGGCAGTATGTTTCCTTGCTCTGTTTCCCAAACGGCCGAGAAACAATCAGAAATTGCTTCATAATAGGGCCAGGGTGAAAGGTGAGAACTGGAGTATTCTTTATGCCTGCTTCCAGACCTGAGGAAGATAGTGTCATTTTGGTAAACCTGTCAAGCTGTTGTAAGAACTTCCTGAATGCTTCCTACCATCTGCTTTTGATGCTTTCAAGACTTGGCTGGAAGCCTGGAGGTTTTCCTGCTCCTTCCTGCCCAACCTATAATGGAGTAATTCTGGATCTGTTCCCTGTCATTCCAGCCTCTTCCTCAGTTTCTTCTGCTTACAGCTGGGCTTTTTTAATTTTTTTTTTTTTTAACTACAGTGGCCTTGTGCCCTGAATCATCTCTCCTGGGGCAGAAAGAGTTCCTCTGATGTTGAACAAGTGCTGGGTTTTTCAATTGTGTTCATGTTCTTAAGAGGAAGGGTCTGGCCTACATGACACATTCCTTCTTCACACTCACATCAACAAGATTAACTTTGTGTCCCGGGTTCGCAGGGGAATGGTCACACAAAGCACATCTCCAGCAACTCTGTCAGACCGCATGCTGCGCCGCTCTGGTCAGTGAATATTGATTGATATAATTTGTAGGGTTTGAGATAATTGTCATCAAGGACAATGAGTTCAAAGAACAGATTAAAAAACAATAAATTGAATTCCAAGGCGTTCCCTCCTGTACTAATCTGTGTAGGTTCCTGTGTTTTTGGAAAGCATGTTGCTTATCTTCCTCATCAGTAGGCCCACTGCATTCCAGTATTTTGGATCAATGCCATTTGTAATAATCTAGATCAGTTTTTATTCAACGTTTATAAAACAGGCCATGTATCATAGGGTATATTTTATAGCAGATGGTATCTCCAATTCATTTAGCTTCCCCCCTTCACTTCCCTCCTCCGATATCATAGTGCACACTTATAAAAGCTCTTGAAAGTAGAGCCGAGAGGAATTTTTTTCAACAAATAGTAAATTTCCTGAAAAATGGAGTTTCCAAGCAACAAAATTGTTAAACTGTGGCACACTGAAAATGCAGCGTTCTGTCTTCTAGAAACACTGGGTCTTGTGATTTGGACATTTGGAAAAAAGAAAAAAAGAGGGGGGTGGTTGTTTTGAAAAGCATTTTTGTTAAAAATATATACACATATATCTGTACTGAAAAGGTGATAAACATGGAGTTTAAATAATCAGAACACAAAGCAATTGTTTCAGGTCAGATTATCTTTTTTGAGTTATCCCGGCGTCAGCTGTTGAGGGTTCTTCTGTTTGTATATTATTTGTAAAGTTTCCCTTTTGACTTGATGGGAACTGATTTTCATCAAGGTTTATTAATTTGGGGACTGATCCACGAGATCCGTTTTTTTACCAGGTTCTTCTCAAAACACAGCTCTAAGAATGTGACAAGACAGTTTCCTACTTAGCAAAGCATCAGCCCCAAAGCCCACTTAAATAAAACGGGCTGTTCTCACCCTTAAAGATAAGCAGATGCTTAAGCTCTGTGCTGGTTCACAACATGGCGTGCCAGTTTTCAGGATCAGAGCTGAACACCTTACTGCCATTCCTTTCCTTGAGATCATAACAGAAGAGATTGAAGATTTTCCTGAGATTAAGGTACTAAATGGGAATACAATTATTTCACTGTCATTTTAGAAAATGGGATCTATACAACTCTGAGGATACATAAATAGCTGAGAAGAATAAAGATTTAAGAAATATTTTAGCTCGGTGATAACAGAACCAAATCACAGACTTTTGAAAGTCTCCACTTTAACCACCCACCCTAAAAGATAGGACAAGCACATTTACCTAAGTTTATGTTGCCAAAGAAGTTGATCATACCTGCATTTCTCAGAAACCTCAGCTTGTAGTCAATGACAATTCTGGTTTTAGGATTATAGAATCCATCACCACAGTCGTAACATCCTTCTGGGATATTTCTGGGAGGATCCAGATTTGTAAGCTGAGAAATGCCTAAATTAGAAACAACAACGGCAAAGGATTTGCTTTATTTTGGCTTTTTTTTTTTTCTCCTGCATTTGTGCCTTTGATCAAAGTAACTAAGAAATATTACATCTCCAGGGCGTTTGCCATAAAAACAATGTCGTTGCTTTACAACGGATTTTATAAAACGTTTTGACATTTTTGCTGATGGGGAAAATGGAGAAATACACAAAAAGAATGGGGTAAAAAGATATCACCCATTTCCCTGCGGTGTATGATTCAGCCACGGAGCCAGCACGGCAAAGGCGGCTTCTAACCGAGCACAGCAGTGCTGGGAACACCTGCGAAACACAGGCTGGACACAAAGGTCCATTTCGGCTCTGCTGGAGGGCGGTGTGGGATGGGTGCGTGCCCGTTTCATTGCACGCTCCGGATGTGAAGTTACGGCCTTTGCTCCCCGGGGTCCCGGGGCGCCGCGTCACCGCGGGGCGGCCCCGCACGTGGGTACCTGCGGGTCTGAGCCCAGAGCAGATCTCGGTGTAGAACCTCCTGTCGTAGCCGTCGCAGTAATGCCACCTTTCAGCCGCGTATTCGAGGCCGTCTGCAAAAGTGAACTTCCCCTGCAAGGCACGTCCCGGCGCGCCCGGTGAGAGCCAGCAGCTCCCGGGCCGCGATCCCCGGCACCTCCCGCCGTACCTCCACGGGCACCCCGCGGTGCCACACCGCCTGGTACGTGCCGCCGCCGGGGAACAGCAGCGCGCCCCGCCCGTGGAACGTGCCGTCCCGCAGCTCGCCGCGGTACTCGGTGCCGGTGGGCAACGTGTAGGAGCCCCATCCCTCCATCCTGCGGGGGAAAAGGGGCGGTTGGGGCCGCTCTCCCCCGCCCAACTCCCAACTCCCCCCGCCGAGCCCACCTGCCGCGCACGGTGCCGCCGCAGTAGCGGCTGCCCGTCACCTCCATGGCGGCGCTGCGCGGCGCGGTCGCCATGGCAACACCGCCGCCTAGGGAGAGCAGCGGGCACGCACAGCCCCGCCCCCCGCCGCATGCGCATTCCTCCCCTCCCAGCGGCCGCGCATGCGCGGTGCTGGGCGGGCGCTGAGGGGAACTCAAGGAGAGCGGGCCGCCATGCCCGGCGCCGTGCAGGTGCCCTCCCTGGAGGAGCTTGACGTGCAGGAGGTGAGTGAGGGGCTGGCTCCGGCCCTGCTGGGTGCTGCTGGGGCGGCCGCTCCTAATGCCGTTTTTCCCCGCTGCAGGTGGCGGTCAGCTCGGCCGTGCTGAAGGCCGCGGCCCACCACTACGGCTCGCAGTGCGACCGGCCCAACAAGGAGTTCATGCTGTGCCGCTGGGAGGAGAAGGACCCGCGGAAGTGCCTGCAGGAGGGCCGCCAGGTCAACCAGTGCGCGCTCGACTTCTTCAGGTGAGCGGGCGGGGCGGTGGGCTCACAGCGCTTCTTAAGCCTTCTTAAGCTGTCCTGAGCTGCTGGAGGCAGAGGCAGTGCCACTGAGGGAAGGCACAGCCTCTGAGGGAGGTGTTGTGCTTTTTGTTTTATATGTTTATTTAGGGTTGACCTTGTCCTTTCACATTCTGCAGGGCACCTTGCTGCTTGCAGATATGTTATGAAATCTGGAAAACTGAAGCTGAGATTCCATGCTGTCTGTCACCTTTTTCACGCAATGCTCTACTGTAAAAACTCCAGTGGCTTCAGAATTGACCTCTTGTGACCAAAAATACAGCTGGAGGCATGTGTCAGTGTCATGCTCTTATGCTGCTAGTAGAACGCCTGACTCAGCTTGCTCAGAGCACATCCTCTTCCCTTGTAATGGGCAGTAATCAAAGCCTCCCTCCTTTCTGAGGTGAAGACATCGAAGTAATTGGGAATTATTAGAGCATCATGTAATACATGCAACATCAGTTAACAAAAGGAACATCCCATGTTGGGGAGCTATGTCCATCTCCTTCACAAGAACAGCCCCCACATACTGGTGAAGTTGTTGCTATTCCTGCTGGTAGCTACAATGATGCAAACTTCTGTGGTGCTGGCATTAAGTTCTGTTTAATGGTGCTTCAGATACTGACTTCTGACAACCTTAGGTGGATAGGAGGAATTACAACTAGGAAAATTTAGAAGTTGAGGTTTGAATGAGTAAGAGAGGCAAACATAAAGACTATACCACTTGCCAACAATTTTCTTTCTGCAATCTCTTACAGGAAGATTAAGGTACACTGTGCAGAGCCATTTACTGAATACTGGACATGCATTGACTATAGCAACTTGCAGGAGCTCCGTCGATGCCGAAAGCAGCAGGCTGTATTTGATAACTGTGTGTTAGAGAAGTTGGGCTGGGTGAGACCTGATCTGGGACAGCTCTCTAAGGTAACTGCCTACCTTTTTGTTTGGGTAGTCAGATTCTTCTTTTCCTTCCTATGTGCATTTTTCCAGACCAGGTGTCAAGCATCTATCACCTTCTAAGGTGGGAGAAAAGAACTCAACACTGGAAGTTTGTAGACCTTACTAGAGTAAACTCAAGACTCTTTCAGCATTCTCTAGTGTGCCTGAAGGAATTGCACTTTGCTCATATTTCTACACTTTAATGGAGAGACCCTTCCTTTAGTGGTGAAGCTCACGTGTCTCTAGAACTATGACATAGCTATGTATAAAATGCCCTTTCCTACTTTTTTTTAAAGTGCTTTGGAGATAGGAGCTGTCACCCAATCCATGTTGTGTCCTTAGTGTGGTCTGGTGGTACTTCCCTTAACCTAGCTTTTCCGTTAAATGCTATGAGAAGTTGCATAATTCTTTACTTTGTTTTTACAGGTCACAAAAGTGAAGACAGACCGACCTATCCCTGAGAATGCCTATCATTCTAGGCCTAGGCCAGAGCCTAATCCACCTGTTGAAGGAGAACTGAAGCCTTCTCCATTTGGCAGTAGGCTCTTTTTCTGGACCTGGTAAAGTCGGCAGACTGTGCTGTAACTAAAATGCAAGGATACGTTGTTTGCAAATGTAAATTGTCCAGTACACATTGAGTATAACTTTAACTTTCATGATTAAAGAAAAAAATCACACGACTTAGCAGATTTTCTTTAAACATATATGTCTGTATTTCTTAGCTGCTGTGATGTGTGAGTATCTCCACTTTGTGCTGTGTACTCTACAGCCCTTGGGGCCATCTTAACGCCATTGACAATGGTTGCTTGATGGTGGCTGCCAGGCCATGTCCGAGATGCATATAAATATAGCTTGCATCTTTGGCTACTGCTTCAAATGATCAAAAAACAGTGTGAGAACACCATCATTTGCATCAAACAAACTTTGAAAGCTAACAAGACATTAATGTCTTCCTGTACAATCTTGCAACTCATAATTGTGCGATTTTTTTCCCAAGAGACTTACTCTGTGTGGATTTTTACCTAGGACCTGTGTAGGAGCAAGATCTTAGTCTGAATTGGTGGTTTTGATGGGTGTAAGATCAGTACTGCTTTCGATAACAGGACCTTTCTCATTACTAGCTACTTAGGCCTCATGCAGGTGGGTTAGTTGCTTTTGTTTATTTTTGTTAATGGGGAATGCAAACTACTTCGTCAGCAGAATCACAGTGAACTTTCAACTCCTTCAAGAAAGACTGTCTGCTAAAGGACCTTGTTCTGTTAAGCGGTGTGAGAAGGTACCTCATCTTCTGACTGGAGGACTTGATGTGGGGTCTGGGGCAAATCCTTCATGTTCTCTTACTGATTCTTTCTGATAGAGGAGTATGGCAGCTTTCTTAACTAACTTATCTTTTCTGCGTTATCCAAGTCTTATGTTCCACAGATCTAGTCTTTCCTCTGCTCTTCTCCTCCAATGACAAGAACCTTATTACAAAGGTCAGGAAAAACAAATGAACTTATTTTCACAAAACCACGTGCAGTTCAGTTTGACCTGGGCCAGATTGTGTAGTCTGAACCATAGCAAAGAACTGAATAATAATTTACTCCTTGAGTAGACTAACAGTGAAATCAGGATCTTAAAATTTACCATCTCCTTGTTTGGGGTAGGATTAAGCTGTAATGTGTCTGTAGCTGAAGCATGGATCCAGAGGGAAAATTATATAACCTTCATCTAAAAATAGCTTATGTATGGTGTGGCTGATGGGTTCCTGCTAGTTTCTATTTGGGTATGTAGACTGAAACTCAGAAAGCAGGTGCTGTGGCACACATGTTTGCATTTTAATGTACATATCATGCTGTCTTAACACCTACTTGTCTAAACCTTTGCAGTTTCTCCTTACAGATGACTGCCAGTATTTCAGAGCAGCCATATATTACTGAAGAAAGATAACATCTTTTCCCCAGAGATTGAAATTAGGGGAAGTTTGAGGTCTAATTACATTCAACTGTAGTATCATCAAGTAGAAGATGTGTTTTCCTGTGATGTCGACATGTATTGCATCTAATCTTCTTGTTGACCCATTCCAATACTTGGGCAACCTTACAAAAATACATTTTAGATATTAAAAAAACATAGCAAGTAATAGCTAAAAATTGTCAGCATGTCGTATGAAGCATTTTAGTACTGAACATCTGCTTTTGAATGGACATTCCTGTAGTTAGTCCCTAATCATAATTAGAGGTTAGGTGTTTTTGTTTTTTTTTCCTGTTAAATTCATTCTGAAAAGAATGAGATTCTTAAGTAGGCAGGGAGGATGTGTTGTCAAATCCCACCCTTACAGTGGCTAGTACTGTAAGGGGGGAAAAAAAGATTTATGCTGCAGCCTCAATGGTTTATGACTAGTCAACTTTCATGACAGCTGAATGTACTATGTTTTGGCCTGGAGGTTTTTGATCCTGTAATGATGTGTTGATCTTGTTTAAAAGTCAGAATTAACTACTTTCTTAGATTCCCATTTGAGTTTCATGCAGAAGTGGGAAGGTGGATTTACAAAAGAGTACAGCAGAGGAGGATAATGAAGTGATCATCAAGTCAAGTAGAATTCAGCTGTACTATGGGTATTTCTTTCATTAACTTCTTTGAGGTAATTACTTCATGTCTTCTATCTCTTGGCTGAATCTTCACAAAAAGTCTTGCCAGAGGTCTGTTTCTTGGTGCTTTGGACAGTGCCTGTATGTAGCTATTTCTGTTGAAAATTGTGTCTCTTTACTCATAGATTCCCCCTTTGGAGCTGTAATGTTTTTTTGGAAACTTTAGAACAAGTGAATGTCAAGATTGAGTAAAGACCATAAAACTATTTTTGAGGAATGTATCTTGACATTTTTTTGGCAGATGGAGAGCAGTTGCACACAGATTCAACACAGATATTTTACTGGCAATGTGAGAAATGTTATTTGTTATGTTGTAGGCTCTAAGCTCTGCCAGAGCTTTTAATCGTGTGTGAAATGAATAGAACTTCAAGCCAAAGTAATGGTAGTTTGCCCCGTGCCGTGGTCTGGATTAGGCAGAAACCAGTCCACTTCAGAGTGTGGATAGAAAGAGAAAAATCCTAGTGCAATTTCTAGTCTTAGTAAGGGAGGAGTGTGCATTTCTGGAGTTATTGTGAAGCACTAGCATCACAACATTGTTCCAAAGGAGAAAGTGCCCCTGCAAGATACATCTGGCAGTTTGATACTCCCTTCTCTCAAATGGTTCTGCTCCTTTCCCAGGGTGAAAGAGCTGGAGATGTCCTGTTAGCCAGAATGACTGGGAGTCCAGCCGCAAGACCTGCTCTGCTTATAGACATCAAATTGTTCCACTGAGAAAGGAGTGGGAAGGAATCTGTTTTAAAAAGCTCTCCTGCCTGTTCAATAATTCAACCTTGAAAGGAAAAAAAGTGACACAGTAGAACTAGGCTCTCAGACATTTGTGAGCTTGAGATTTGCTAGGACAAAAGCCTTTCACGTATTCTTCCTCTGGCTTCAATTGTTTCTAGAACGGAGCCATGATAAATGAAGTGGAATTTTCTTTTTTGCCCATTCATAAGTAGAGAAAAAGCTTCAAAGGTTTTGAAGAACCTTTACCATCAGAATAGGAGTATTTCTGTGAAGGCAGAGAGGAAATTGGGAGTTCACAGAAACTTTGTAAAAACCATTTTGAAGGCTTGCTGTCTACTCTTGTACTAAAAGCATTTTGAAAGTAGAATCCATCTGGGTATTAATAGGAGATTTAAGACTCCCTCTTGTGGCTGCTTCAAGTTGATCTTTGGTATTTGTGTGGAGATCTTGCTATCATGGAAGTCCCAAGGCTAGTTCAGTATTACTAATAGAAACTTGATTAAATATATATATTTTTTTGTTACAAAATTCACTTAAGCATTGTCTCAACTCACTTTTTTTTCTACACATGGAAGAAAAACCCACTCCTGAATTGAGTGTGAAGCAAGAAGAGGAAGGAAAATGGGTTGAAGAAGTTGCGATTGCCTCAATCACGTTTGATGCAAGTTAAGGACAGCCAAAGTAGATAGAGGTCGTTGGGAAATCCCAGTATAATTTATCTGCTCCTCTGAATCCAGAAAAGGAGCGTGCCTGGTGCTGCAGAGAGCAGGATGGTACACAGTTCTGAACCTGCTGGGCCAGTACTAGCGGTGGGTGACAGTCAAACACAGGAGGCAGGTTGACTGCTGTATTTAACTTCATGTAAAAATGCGTTATTTGTTCTGTTAGGGATAGACATGAACTTAACAAATGGTCTTAAATATAACCTTGCCCTTCTGTCAATGCTTTTATGGCTATGTTATTTTGTATGAGTCCTTCTCAGTGGGATCTTGATGTCAGTCTGTTCTGAGACATCTCCTGCATGGCTGGGAATGGTACCTTGGCAAAGGAAAAGAGCAGAGAAAATACAGCCCAGCAAAATGGAAGCAAAATATCTGCAGTATGATTTTGTACATTAGGGCAGTAAATTGGCCCAGCAAGCAGATGCCGAAAGGGGGCTGGTTCTCAGGTACTAGAGGCAGGCCAGTTTGCTCAGCAGTGCAGGGGTTATTCCCTTTTTTTTTTTTTTTTCCCCTACTTCAAAGGCAAGTTTTTCAATTCCTTTGCACATATTGCAAATGTGTTGGCAAGCCTAATGTGTGCATCGGTGCAGGTTCCTCTTATGTGTGATGTCAGTGGTTGATGACAGCAGTGCTGTGTGTTCTGAGCCTGCTGTCTGGCTGGGAGCTGCTCCAGGCTATTGCGGGGCTGGGACAGAAGCTGCTGGGAGTGAAGAGCTTTGCTTTATCTGACTGGATCCAGGAATAAGAGGACTGGAAGCAAAGAAATAAGAGCATTTAATAAGATAAAAGCCTTTCTATCTTGCCTGCATCCCAAGCATCTCCTTGTTGCTGCTGCCCTCACTGCCTGGGAAATTGCTTAGATCACATTTGTCTGCATCTGTCTATTGCAGATGCTCAAACAAAAGGATTCTGACCTGCGTGTTCTTGTACTCTTGGCTGGGCTGGCAAATGCGGATGGTTCAAGCAAGTGTTTTTTTTTTTTTACTGTTCTGCAGCACAAAATAGTGAACAGCTTTTTCTGTTTTGATAGGGTTTAAACTAATTTCTCCCTTCTCATCAGCGGAATTGAGGGCTGGGAAGAATGGCTGTGCCTGTTGCTTCGTTAAGCTTGGCTTTGGCTCTGATTCTGGCATTAAGAAAGGAAATAAAATGCAGGGGAGGGGGAGCTTTCTAAAAGAGCTGTGGGTCTGCTCCCAAGTTGATAGGTTAGAACATACAAAACACTGACTCTGAGGCATTGCTCTAATATTTGTAAAAACAGCATGGCAGCTCTGTTGACCCTGAGTCACCATGAGGGTGGTTCAGTTCTTTATAAGTAGTAGTGCAACCTTCTACTTCCATGCGATCGGGAGCTAGAATTTAAATGGAGTCAGAATTACCTCTTTGATTAGAGCACTGTCTGACCTCTACTTTGTTCTTGCTGCCTGCTTACGGCGGTGCCAAGTGGAACGTGACCTGTCTGTCCCAGAGAAATGGACTGGACAAAGCCCTTCAGCATCAGCCACAGCGATTGCGATCGCTCCCCAGCCACTTTCTGGCCTGCCGTGCCTGGGCTCTGCCTGCTGCTCCTGGGGGACGCGGTCAGGTGTGGCCCGACTTGGCTGTTGTTTCCAGGAAGCTGCTGACAGCGGGCCTGACCCTGGCCATGTGCACGCAGCGGGAGGCTCTGCCTGTCCCCAGGCGCGGCCTCAGGCGCTCGTGGCAAGCCTGCGCTCCAGGCTAAACAGAGGAAGGTGAGGGTCAGCAGCAGAGAGCTCTGCCCAAGACTCAGGAAGCACATTTTGGCAGAGGAAAGAAATACAATACAAGCAGGGAGGGAAACTCAGCTTCCATCCAACCCCCTCCAAGAAGCTTTTGGCTCCCTATGGCTGCCAAGTCTTTACTATCAGTTATTGTGCTCTTTTATTGTTACAGGCTCTTGTGTTTGTTTTCTGCCTTTACACCAGTGTGCTGCAGAGGGGAAAGAACGGAGTGATCTGGGAGCAGTGTGGGCTGGAGGGCAGAGCCCTGAGCAGGGGACAGGCAGCTCAGCTCCCCCTCCTGCCTCCTGCTGTCTCCTGTGTGGCCTTGGGGCACGGCATGTCCTTTCCCTGTCTGCGCTGGGTGGTTCCACCCGGCACAGAGCTCTCTGCTTGTTTACCATCTTTGTCCTTGTACAGTGCCTTGGAGGGGTCTTGGGCAAAGCTGTGCTTGGCCAGGACAGGTACGGACCCTGCTCACTGCTCTCCTTCCCCAGAGCAAGCAAAAGGAGCTGGGCAGAGCCCTACTCTTGTCACTTAGCCCTGCAGCTGTTAAACCACTTAGCTCTGCAGGTGCTGCCCACACTGGCAGGGAACAGAGATGTCCCTGTCACAGTCTGGAGGTGAGAAGTGGCACCTTGCTCAAAACACTCTGTGCCCAGTCCTGAAAGAGTGTTTCCCAGTTCTGAACAACGCAGATCTCTCCTGTCTTCCAGAGATTGCAAAGGCACAAGCTGGCTCTCAGGTCTGAACTGTTGCAGTGGTGCGATATGTGGAAATGTGTGCAGGGAGCCCAGGAACCAGGGGAATTAGCTGCAGAAGTGGAAGTCCCCAGGGCACATGTAGCACCAGTGCTCAGTGCTTGTCCTTGCAAACCCTGCTCTGCTCCCCATCATCACATGCTTAGCGCCTTTGTTTCTTCCAATCATGAGTGAAACCAGTTGTGTTAAGGGCATGACATAATTACAGTCTGGGAATTCCTCTGGAGAAATCCTTTTGAAGATTTACTAGTCTGGCTAATTACAATAAAACTATGAAGGTGCTGCACTCTAAATTATTAACAGTTAATAAGTGGAGGTTTCTGCTTTCTTGTACTTCTCGCTGCGAAACAAAACAGACCAGTTCTGGCTACGTCAGTAGCATTTTCTTTTAGGAATGTCTGCCAGAGGTGTGCTAACACACTTTCACAACACCACTGTCCATCTCTGTTGGTGGTAGCAGATCACTGAATGTAAGTCTTTCTTCCTTATTTCCGTGTTTGTTGCCTTTCTGCCTTTCCTTATGCTTGAGCAGTGACAACAGCCTGGAGGATTTATTTGCTGTTTGTTGACATTTTCGCTTTCTGATGCACATCCTTACATTACCATGTGGAGTTCAGGCCATGTCAGCTGTAGAGGGGTGGTTTAGGGAGCAACAGCCTTAACTGAAAATGCCCATCCCACACTCCTTCCTTCCCTAAATATCTTCATTATGAATATTTACTTCCATATTTATCTCCTTTTACCTGTTATTGTCCTTAAAAATACTTGCTCTCTGTGCCAGCGTATTTATCATATGTAGAGAGGTTGCATTGTGCCATCTGTAATAAACCCAGTGGGTCTCTTTTTCTGCCTGCTCCACCTCCTGGTGCAGCAGGATGTCTGAGATGCTCAGAAGCAGCAGAGAACCCCCAGCCCTGGCTTCTGCTGAGCCATGCGTCTCTGGGGAGGGAGGCCCAAGCCCAGGTGCTGCTAAGTGCATGGTGCTGCGGAGGATGGTGGCTCCTGTGGCCCCAGTGCTACTGGGTGCTGGCGCCAGGCCGAGCGCGACAGGGAGCTGTGGGTGGCTGGGCAAAGCGCTGCAGAACAAAACTGAATTGAAGTGATTCTTTCTCTCTCCTCCTGCCCTGTGAGGAAATCTTTTTCCATTTACTATAGAACATGGTCCTTAATAGTGCTGAAGTGTTCTACGTATTTTAAATAAACATGAGTGGATTTGAGCCCAGGAGGACATGAAAGAATGCAGCGTTTGCGGGGTACCGGCCCGGCACACATGTCAGCAATTTGGCTGCCTTGTGTACTTTGGCTTTTAAAAAAGCATTTTAAAGTAAACAAATGAAGGAAAATCTGGCAGCTGGATTTCAAAGTAAATTGCTTTCAGCTGATGGACCCCATTTCCAGCTTGCTTGGGTAGGACTGAGCCCTACGCATCCAGCGAGAAGAGCTAGCGGCCAAGGAGAGCGGAGGCGGGAGAGAGAACAAAAGCAGGGAAATTCTGTGGATTTAATTCTTCCATTTCCTTCCTTTGCACCAAACACTCCCTGCCTGTCACTGCTGTGCTGTCAGCCAGGCAGGTCAGTACTTCGGGTGGCAAATTGTGCTCTATTGTGCCTCTGCTCTGCTGCACCTCACTGCCTCCTCCAGCCCAGCTGTGCCCCTTAGTGCTGGTACTGCTGTTGTCCCCACGTCCCCTCTGTGGGTGCTGGGCCCTGCCCTGGCATCGCCCACCAGGGGAAGCAGGGCTGGAAGCAGCAGAGATAACGCAGGGCTCAGGAGCACCAGCTGAGGAGGGGCCTCCGGAAGGGCCTGGTGTGGCCCCGAAGGAGGAGATTCAGCGCGTGCTGACAGATAATAACGAGGTCCCGGGCTGGACAAAGCAGGGAGGTTGCTGAGGTCACGCTTTGGCTCAGCGCTGGGCTCCTTCTGCTTTGACTCGCGTTTCCTCAAGTTTATAAAACTTTCTGTGGGTTAGTTCAGGGGAAAGGGCAGAGGAAACTGGGGGGTCTGCAGTGGTGGTGGAGCAGGGCTGGGGACGCTGCTCCGTGCACGCACAGTGCTGCAGTGCCATGCAGCACCCTGGGGCAGTGTGCAGGCCCAGGAGCAGGGGGCCGGGCAGGGCTGTGTGGTGCTTGGTGTGCTGTCCCTGAGCTGTGTGCGGGAGCCGGCCTGCTGCTCGTGGCCCCACACAGCTCTGTGCTGTGCTCCCTACAAAGCCAAAATTAATCGGGGCAGTTCGCTCTGGTGGCTTTCCTCCTCATAACTCAGCAAATTAACTCTTTTGTGGCCAAGGTGCCACCGGCTGCAACGTGTAAAGGGAAAAAATGGCAAAACCTGGGTGAGCAGCGCTGAGAGAAAATGGCGGCCAGGCTGAGGTAACGCACTCCATGTGCATGGCCCTGAGCGCAGCCAGGAGCACCACGCTGGGCCTGCCCTCGTCGGCCCTTGGCACAGGCAGCCTCTGGCACTGCTACAGGGAGCTGACAGTGCACACATGCACCTGCAGGCACCTGTGGGCTCACCGGGGAGTTCCTGGGGCTCCGTAACACTGTGGGAAGGCCTTTCTGAGGCAGCTCCTGGACAGGCTGCTGAGAGTGCAGCCCGTCCATGACAGCACTGAAACCTTCAAGGAAGAAGCTACAGGACACTGTGCAACACCATCTCCTGGCTTCTGCAACTGGCCTCAGGTAGGCAAACAGCTGAGGGGGGAAGGGGCCTGGGGGGTCTGCAGCCTCTGGGGGCTGCCAGGTCATTGTCCCTCACTGAGGGCACCAGTGGAGAGCTGGGCAGGCCCCCTGTGCCTCCCCTGGGGGCTGGGGGGAGAGGCTGCAATGGTGATGCTGTGGGACATGCAGTGCTAGTGCTGAGTAACTCAGGGGGCGTGGGACTGGAGGGCCGTGGCTGTGTGGGGGTTGTGGGGAAGGAGTAATGTGGAGGATTTGCTGGTGTGGGGAAGAGACTGCAGGTGGGTAACGCTCCAGCCCACATTTGGGAGAATGAAAACAACCGCTGGCAAAGACAGTTGCTGTGGATGTCCCTGTGATTAACAGAAGAATATGTAAATGTATATAGCAGTTACCATAGCTACGGGAGGCATTACACTGGGGTGGGGGAAGGCAGAGCCCCTGGCCCAGCCCAGGTCAGGATTTGCATTCACAGCGCAACAGCACCCGGCACCCCATGAGGCTGCCACAGAGCAGCTGGGCTGTTCTCACTTCGTGCCACCCTTGTGTCTCCAGCACCTCTGGCACCCCAGGGCTGTGCGAGGGGTGGCTGTGGGTTTGGGCTGCAGGATGTCACCACAAGGATGTGGCTGCAGTGGCTCAGTCAGGCCGAGCGCCTCAGCCCTGCTGCTACAACTCCCCAGTGTTTTCCCATGGGGCCACAGCCCCTTGCTAAGTCTTGTGCACTCCTTAGGTCCTCAGGGCAGGAAGCACGCTGAGAGTGACATCCCTCAGGCAACATGCTGCCACACAGCAGCACAAAGCTGGGAGCCCCGATATGCCAACCTGCACACAGGTGCACCAAGCCCTCAGGTAGCCCAGCCCCACAGCTCATTGCTGGCTGATCCTATAAAGCTGAGAGGGAAAAGGGGCTCTGCTTGTGTGGAGCCTGCAGAGCTGCTCCTGCCTGCTCACGGGTGCTGGTGGGCGCCCCTGTTGTATTGTATTGTGTTATGTCACCTTGCATTGCTCACCCACATGGCTGCTGTGAGCCCCAAGACCAAGGGGCCTCCATCTGCCCATGGGTATTGAGCCCTTGCAGTGCTTGTGCCCTCCATGAGCCCTAGGATGTGCTTGGTGGCCACAGCCAGAGGGCGAAAGTGAAACCTGCTGACTTCCAAGCACCCTAACCCAAAAGCTCCAGGCTGACAGCCCTACTGCCTGCAGCCACTCCTGGCTCACAGGGACAGCAAAGCTGGGGGGATCCCAAAGGATTTGGGGACCCCAGGCTCCTCCGCCTGCCCAGGCGCTCTGCGGCCTTTACAAATGACAGGCGTGCGTGGCCAGGCTCTTGTGTCTGCTATTTTCTTATAATTTAAGAGCCTTCCTCACATTAATCTTTTTATTTTTATTTTGACAAATGTATGTTTCCAGGAAGTTGCTGAGGTCAAAGCAGCATCTGTTGCTCGTTATTTTGGGGGATGCAGAGGGTCTTTGTGAGGGTTTCCAAAGCAACAATGAATTAAGTGGTTTGTAAAGCGGAGAGCAGGAATGAGGAGAGGGCTGGGGCTTCCCGAAAGGCAGCTGAAGATGCTGATGAAAATCAGATCAGCTCGCCTGTATTTTCTTGGAAACTTGATCTATTTTTCTTGTACAACTGTCAGCCTGACTCCTGTATTTCAAGCTCTTGGCAGGAGCCAGCTCTGCGTTTCGGCACTGGGATTAGCGTGGCTGCGGTCAGACGTGCACTCCCTGGCCTGCACCAGCTGCTATGTGCTGGCCAGGGGCACATGCGTGGCACCAGCCATGGCATGCTGTGAGGGGCAGGGACAAGCGAGGGCCCAGGAACAGACATGTCCTGCTGTGGCACTGGCTACAGACATGGGTAGGGACACCCAGGATAACACTCCCCACCTGCTTTGAGTCTCCTGAAATCAGTCTTGGGGCTGAGCTCACACTGCAAAATGCCCCACACTTCTCCCAGGGTGCTGCTCCAGCTGCCTGCTCTCAGTCACCAAAACCGGGCGAGAAGTCAGTGTGGGGTCAGTCCCGTGGCCAGGCCTCCCGTGTGGAGCTGGTGTAGTGTCACAAGTGGCTTTTTTTCTTGCAAAACAACACAAGGAGGGTCTGGTGCCAAGGCGAGGGCTGCCGAGGAGCCCAGGAGATTTATTGCTGAGGAAATACTTTCTCCAGCGACGGCTGACGGTCACAGCAGGAACAATGGGAGATTCGCAACGTGAACAAAGCTGATTTCGTTCTTCTTTTTATCAATGCGTTTTCCTTGCGGAGCCTCCCTTCCTGGAAGTGGGAGATGCAGCTTCCCCCACGCTCTGGCTGTGTAATCAGCAGGAATGGCAATATCCTGGCTGGGAAGCGAGCTGTGAAACGCTGTCGCCCGTGCTGATTTATGAGCCCGGGACAGCGCAAGCCGTGGCAGCGGCCAGCAGCGGGGCTGGCCCAGGGACAAAGTGCCAGGGCGCGTGCAATATCCACATATTCTTTCTCCTCCTCACTGGGTCCCCGGGGAGCCCGCGAGGGGAAGTTAATGGATTAGACACACACGTTCTGTTTTATTTTATTTTTTTATTGCCCTGTCTTACCAAACGCCTTTAGCAGACGTGCGATGACAATGGGGCCGGACAGGCGTGGGGTCCAGCAGCCTGCCTGCAGGAGGTCAGCGCGCTGCATGCCGGCCATGGGCACGGATGGTCCTGGGTGGGCTGGGGGGGGTCTGTGTGGGGGTAGCACCACAGCCCAGGCCATGCGGTGCCCACGGGCTGGGCAGCACCATATGAGCCATCCTGCACCCCCCTGTGCCGCACCGTGCAGTCCTCACCTAGCATCAGGAATATGAAATGATTATTCCAAGTGATCAGATTTTAATTATGCAACACAGAGGATGATTATTGTATGCCAAATTGGTGCCGAGTGCTTAGTTATGTATATGCCAAATTTAGTCTATACTATTATACCCAGTGGGTGGCCGTAGACAATCAGGAAGTAATTAGTTTTGCTGGAGGTTGTTCGCTTGCCTGGTTCGCTGTGCTGTCTGGGGAGCGTCTTGCTGCGCTTCGTGAATACCACGGGCTTTGAGTTCAATACCGTCTTTTTGTGACAAGCTAATAAGCTGTCTGCATGGCGGCCTGTAATTAGCGCTGTCGATATTCATTTGGAAACGGAGCCCGTGCAGAGTGGCTCTGCCGATGGCGCTTCCCTTTGTGGAGGCTCCGGTCCCACCTCGCCTCCGAGGGACGTGGCCGCATTCTGGACACGGTGGGAGCCGAGGTGTGTGGGGAGCAGTGGGGAAAGCCCACGGTGCCACATGGCCACACCCTGAGGGTCCGTGCTCACTGCTGGGGTCCCACTGGTAGAACCAGCCATGGTGGGGGGCTGCGTTGGTGGGGAGGTGCTGACATAGGAACGTGGTGGTGCTGCCCGTGGGCAGCGTTCGGTGCTGAGGGGCCCTGGATGCGGCTGCCTCCGCGGAACCGGCCAGGGGCTGCCAGGCGGGAATTGCCTGAGTATGGAGCAACTTTTACCTCTGTTACACAAAGGAAACTTTCCTCCTCTTTTTATCAGAGATGCTCACTCCATTGAAATGATTGGCATACTGGAGAGCTGAGAAACTAAATTGTTTATACACTAATGAATAGAAGCTTGATTGCAAGATCCTGTTTGGAAAATTATAGTGCTGAATTGAAGCCGTACAATTACATCCAAAATGCTGCATATTCATTTCATCTGCTTTGCATAGAGATTAACAAGCGAGCCCTAAAGCAGACTCTGAAATTAAAGCTAACACCAGATTTAGTCACAGGTTACAAACTAAATGGCATTGTTTGATGGATATGAATCTTTACCACCTGCCTGCCTGATGATTGCTAGCAGCTTACCAGACAGCAGAGGAAAAAGTTTCTTCCCATGCAGGAAGCACAATAAAGCGCAGGGCTGGACGTGCCCCCTCCCTGCATGCCCCCCCAGGCAGATGGCTGCTTGCTTCCATCCCCTGGGAAGGGCACCTCTGGCTGCTTTTGCTGGAGGCTGCTGTCCCTCCAGGTTTGTGGGACTGGGTGCTCCCTGGGGATGTGGTGCTGCAGGTTCCTGTCCCTGCCTTGATCCCATCCTCTGGAACTCTCCCTCCCTGTGTGCCCAGGCTGAGCTTGGTTTGCGGGCTGGAGTTTGGGAGCAGAAACCAATTAATGAAAAAGGGCAATGCGTGTGTTGGGGGCTGCCCTGTCCCATCCTGGAGCCCTGACCCCTTAGGGTGGGCTGCAGTGGGGGGCTGTGGTGCAGTGTCGGTGCTGTGTGCGGGCAGGGAATGCTCTGGAAATGGTCCCTGTCACTGGTGAGGAACCTGGCATCCAGGTGGCAGTGTGTGGTGACATGAGACCTCTTGTTGTCACTGTGAGGGGGAGTGGCTGGGACCCACACTTGCACTGGGGCTGTGACAGTAGGGGGGTGCAGGGGCTCTCTCTGAGGGTAGTGGGCTGGGATTGGGGCTGCCTTGACTCCTGGGTGAGATGTCACTTAACTGGGAAAACTCTGCAGCACCAAACTGTGCCCAGGAGCACCGGGACTTGGGGATGAGATGCTCTCAGTGAGTGGGGTAGAGAACATGGCACCAGCTCTGCAAATTTGAGGCATTTATTTTCTTTAAAAGTCAGTTACCAAACTGCAGTGTACTTTATTTCCTAAGGAGTGGTCGATCTGTCTCTACCACACTAACACATAGCCCAACCGCGGCTTTACAAATCCACAGCTCCCATCCTGTTTCCTCAGCAGTGCTGGTGGTGCTGCGGGCCCTCTGCCATCAGCTCCCATCGGCAGCTCCTGGGCAGCGCTGGGCCCCGCAGTGCTGTGCTGCTGGGGTGCTGGCACTCTCTGTACTGGGACAGAGCGGCTGCTCTGAGCGTCCATTTCCTGACACTTCCCCAACTCGAGCCTCCAGCACCTTCCCAAACCTCCTCTTGCAAAGTGAGTGGAGGATTGCCTCCCAGGATCCCTCCCCAGAACCTGCTCCAGCCCACGCTGAGGAGGAATGCATGGCAGCACCGGGCATTGCCTCGGCTCTCCCCCCAGGGCTGGGTTTCTTCCTTAAACCTTCCACCTGCAAACACATCCCCAGACATTCACGCTTCCAACTTCACACTCAACCATTTCATAGCACCCCAACGTGACAGAGCAGCCCCTGCCTGCACCCCCGAAGTGCTCACAGAGGTGCACATGGAGCAGCTGCCACCCCAAGATCGTGGAGCACCTGCTGTGGCACAGGGCTCCCAGGTCTTCCCTGTATGCAGTCACCCTGTACCAGCCTCTTGTGGGGCGGCCCCAGTCTGCGTGGGCAGTAGGTGCTGTGGCATAGGAAAAGGCACCTTTGGAGGGAGGCAGTGGTGGCATTGCTGCACGGGGATACAACAGTGGGGCAGTGAAGCTGCTGTCTCCAAAACAGGACTGGTCTCAAGGCAGAGAGGTGTCTGCATCTCTCCCTCCTGAGGCCATCCCACCACACTGGGGCTGGAGGACACAGTGGGAAGGAAATGGTGGCCCTGGGGCTGTCTGCAGCAGCAGGAATGTAGTAATGAGTGTGATCTGTGCTTCTGCCAGGCAGTAGAGGTGAGAGCTCCCTGGGACAGAGACCCACGTAGCACCCCTGACCAAGGGAAGGACAGAGCACAAAAGGGCTGGGGAAAGCAGGATAGTGTGAACTAGTGCAGACTGGGAACAGGGGCTGACTAGGTTGCATTCTGTGCTGCAGCCCACACGTGGCAGGAGGAGCTGATGCACGGAGCAGGGACGGCGAAGGGGCCTGCCCCAGGTGGGGCGCGGGGACCCTGTAACCCCAGCGTGTGCTGGAGAGTGGTGTGGAAAGAGCCACTGGGACTGCCTGCCAGCCAGCTGCCAGTGCTGTATCCGACTAAGAAGGGACCCTGCTGGGCCCCACAGTAGTGTCCAGCTCCGGCTCCAGCAGCTCATCTTCCGAGAAGCTGATGTGCAAGCAGGTGTCATCTGCAGGGGAGAATGGCAGCGTGCTGTCCGCGGGGCTCAGCACTGCGGCCAAGTCCTTGCTCAGGGCATCACTGGCTGCGGGGTCATGGATGCCGGACGGAGGGGACGTGTGCCCATTCTCTCCAGTCCTGTCCTTGCTGAGAACACGTTGGAAGGTCCCAGCAGGGAGGGGCTCTGTGCTGGCAGCAGCGCTCCGTGCAGGAGTCCTCGCCTCGGGGTCCAGGAGGGTCAGGGAGGTGGCAGTGATGCTGGTGAGGCCGGACACACTGGGGCTGGGGACGCTCACGTGGGCAGTACTCTCAGGCTTAATGTCCACTTCTAGGCTCGGGGAGGTCTTGCTTGACCTCTTGCGTAGGATAGGTGGTGGCGGGTTGAGCTTGGGAATGGGTTGCTGCCGCCTGGGAAGCAAGAACACAGAGGAGGTGATGGGCAAGGATTTACCTACCTGCACACAGGGCTTGGTCCAGCTGCCCCAGGCTCTCCAAAAGGCAGATGCCTCTTTGGGTCTCTTCAGCGCAACCCATTGTTGAGCATGTTGGAGCTGGGCTGCAGAAGGGATGCAGCATTGGCCGACGTGCTCCGGGGAACAGGAGCAGGACAGAGTATCCCCCATCCCTGTTCCCATGCGTGCACGCGGTGGATCCTGCACCTGCCTCTGCCCTCCTGAGATCCTTCATGTCTCAGCCGACCCCGTGCTGCCTGTGCCCGCCCTGAGCTGTCCTCAACCGAGAACAGAGCTCTCCCTCCCCATACCCCCAGCAGCTGCAAGCACTGCTCTGGCCCGTGCTGTTGTGCTGCCTGAGGCTGGCGTAAGGTTAATTTTCTACATGTTAGCTGGTACGGTGCTACGCTTTGGCTTAGCGCTGACACAGGCAGGGCGCTCCCCCTTCGGCTGCCGCAGAGGCCGCGGAGCCCCACCTGTCCTCGTCCCCTCTGTCCGTGTCCTCCGCCTTCTGCCGGCCGCTCCCGCCGAGCAGCGCCAAGTCGCTGACCTCGGAGCCCTCCACGCGCCGGCTGAGCCCCTCGTGCCCCGCCAGGCCCTCGGCCCCGTCCTTGCTGCCGAAGCAGGGGCCGCCCCCCTCCAGGCTGACCAGGTTGAGGTAGGAATCCCCGGCGCCCAGCGCCGACAGCGAGCGGGGGCCCACGGGGCTGCCCAGGACGCTGGCGGGGGTGGAGGTGGAGGGCAGGGCGATGTCCAGGCTGTAGTGGTTCTTGAGGTTGAGGGACAGCGACTGCGCCAGGGACAGGTTTTGCAGCGAACGGTCAACTGCGGGGGCACAGAGAGAAGAGGGGCGGTGAGGAGCCGCGGGCGGCCCCGGGGCCGGCGGTGCCCGCTCCCCGCGCTCGCTCACCCGGCTGCCGGCGCTGCGCCCGGCTCTCCAGCGCCTTCAGCTGCCGCACCAGCAGCGAGACGTGCTGCAGCAGGTCGCGGTTGGTCAGCAGCAGCTGCCGCACCCGGGCCTGCGCCTCGATGCGCGCCGCCGTCTCTGCCGCCAGCTGGTCCTTCAGCAGCTGCACCTGCGGGCGGGACGGGGCTGCGGGGCCGGCGCCGCCGGAGCCTTCCCCGGTTCCCCCGGAGCCTTCCCCGGTCCCCCGGGACACCCCCGGCACCCGCGGAGCCGCCCCCGCTCCCCTCCCGGTCCCGCGGTGCTGCGCGGCGCTTTGGCGCCCCCTGGCGGCCGCGTGGCGCCCGGCCCGAGGCGGGGGATTGGGGCCTCGAGGAAGGGGCTGGAGGGGCAGAGCTGGGTGCGGCGGCGTGCGAGGTGCGGTGTGAGGGGAGCTGGTCTCCACGCCACGCCGGGAGTATCCCTGGTTTGTAGGTTTGGCAGTTTGTAGGCTTGGTGGTTTGTAGGGCCATCACTGTGCGACACCGCGAGATTCCCTGTACCCAGCCCAGCCTGGCTCTACAGGGAGAGGAGAAGGGCTGGTGCTGCGCAGGGGAAGGTGGGATGTGTACCTGAGCCACTGCCACCTGCGTCTGCTGCTGCTGCTGCAGGAGCTGCTGCTGGAGCAGCTGGAGACAGTGCTGGGAGGCCAGCGGAGTGATGGAGGCCGAAGAGCAGGGGCTGCCCGGGCTGAGCAGCTGCTGTGAGCCGGCCGGGTACAGGGAGCAGCTCTCAGAGTCCTGGCACAGAGACAAAGGCATGGTGAGAGGATGGCTCAGCTCATGCTGGGGTTGTTCAGACAGTGGCTCCCCAGGTGTTCGCTGAGGCCCCGTGCACTGACCCGGGGATCACAGCTGCCCCCACAGCCCTGGCACTGTATGGGGCCAGGTCAGCAGCGGATCTGCATCTAAATAGAAAGGCACAGTGAAGCCCTGCCTCCTGAGCCAAGGAAATAAATCCAACTGAATGCATTTCATCGCAGCTGCTTGCAGCCAGGCCCTGCAAGTGATACAATTGTGTAAAATGAAATAACGCCATTAAGGCAGCCAGGAAACACTCCCTCAAACAGCTCTGCAGAGCAACTATTCATTACGACGTTCCCACAGCCAGCACCAAGCAGACCCTCAGCCCCTTTGCGGCAGGGGCTGCCCCAAGGGATGTTGCTGGTGGGGGGAAGCAATGAGCTGCGGTTGCTGCTGGAACATGGCCAAGCAACTGCTGCAGACCAGACTAGACACCTGCCTGCACAGCATGGAAATGCCCTTTGGCAGGGACACCACTTACACTCCACCTGTTACCTGGATGTTGCTGTCCAGCCGGCTGTGTGGCACAGAGAGCAGGGTTCTGGTCAAGTGGTGCTATGGTGGGTTGGGGGCAGCCAGAGCAGGGCACCAGGAAGTTGGGGATTCTCCCTGTAACGGTGAGTAGAGGGACAGCAACAGAGTCCCCCCCCACATGGCCCTTACCTGGCAGTTCTTGTCCTTGGAGCCCTGTCCAGGTTTCAGTGCGCTCAGCTCGCCCCTGGCAACGGGCAGCTCTCCTGCTCCCCTCTCGGACACACAGATGCCATCAGAGTCGAGGCCAACCTCATCCACATCTGTGATCTTGGAGCCCTTTATCTGGTGCACTTAAAATGAAATGGAAAAATGAACCGGAGCCCCCCTGCTGCAGGACTATGGCTGCCAGCCAGAGCTCAGGCAGGGCTGACATGACAGCCCAGGGAGAACGGCCAAGGCTCGCTTTAGCCTCCGCCTCCATGAGGCCCAGGTTGGGAAGGTGCTGGATCAGCCATTCCCCCAGGCCAATGGGACATGACGATCGTGCTGTCACTGCAGCTGGCCCATGAGGACACATCACAGCAGCCCCCCTCTACCCAACACATCTCTGCCGCCACTGCTGCCCAGACCCCGCAGGGAGCTGAATGTCACCTTCAGACGGCTGCTCCTCCGCAGACTTGTCGCTGGCACCATCTGCCTGGCCATCGGCGTTCTGCAAGGCGTGCTGCAGGCTCAGCTTGTGGCACACCTCGAAGGCCTGGCCCACCGTGCGCACCACACGCATGGCCTGGCTCTGCAGAGCACATGCACCAGTCAGCCCCGCGCTGGAGTCCCAGGGCAGCCCCATCACCTCCCGGTGCCCACCCCAGGGCCTGGGCACGAGCACGGAGCATCCCACCTTCTTCTTGGATTTGAAGACGTTGCACCTGAAGGAGTTGTTGGCACCATCCCTTGCAATGTAACTGAATATTTTCAGGTCTTGCGAGTCATGAGACACATAGAAGATTCTGAGGGGAGGTACAGAAGGAGTTAAACATGCATAAGAAATTCTGTCCCTTGACAGAATTCATGGGCTTCCCTGCTTGCTAAGACCCGTGACAGAGTCCTGCTGGTTTGCCTACTGCTGCCACCAAGCAGAGGGGCAGAAGATGCCTCTGGATGAGGCTTCTCATCTCCAAAATACCCAGAGATCCCATAGCAGGTGCTATGGAAAGTCAGTGCTATCCTCCTGCATCCTTACGAGTTATTCCCTCTGATGGGTCATGCCTTAGCATCAGACCCTTCTTTAGAGGCTCACGGCATCCAGTGAGCCACGCTTTACAGGCAGACCCCAGGAAGCCTGTCTGTCCTGCGCGTTCACATCAGAGAGCATTTTGGGTGGAAGGGACCTCTGGATGTCACCCGGTCTGACCTCTGCTTGACGCAGAGCCAGCTTCAAAGCCAGCTCAGTCAGTCTCTTCACCAGCAGAAATGTATGGAAAAGATTCCCACCAGCAGTAATTTTGTGACCTCTATCATTTTTAACGGGGTTTGGAAAGCAAGCAGGATAGATCTGGTTCAAAGCACCTGATCTGGATGTGCAAAGCCCTGGCACATACCTGTACACGGGATCGTGCATCACCACCATCTTGCTCTCATCCCACGTCCACTCCTTTCGCTGCAAGCACATGGCAGAAGAAAATTACAACGGATTGGAGAGACCCAAACTCCACCGCTCCCATGGGCAGGAACCATGAAAAAAGGCACATCTGTCCCCAGCCAAGGGCAGGGCTACAGCCTGACTGACTGCATTAGCAGTGGCTGTTCAGTCGGTATCCTGGATGAAAATAGATTTCTTTGATCATTTATCATATCTGGTCATCTGATCGTAGCCTCCAGGGCTGAAAGCTGTCCTAAAGATTAATTTATAGCATCAAATATGCAGAGGATTAACTCGTTTTGTGGGGCAAGGCTCTGAGTGAGCGCCTGGGGAGCGGGGGCAGCTGTGGGCTCTGCACGGTGCAAGCCAGGCGTGGGGCTGCGCAGCTGAGAAAGCCTGCTAGTTAACGAGGAAAAGAAAGCACATTTCCTGAAAGCCTTACATTTTTTGGTAGAAAAAAATATCCTCCCACAGTGTAATTTCCCCACTTTTCTTCAGCGAGATTTTGCTATCATTTTTGTTGTATGCGTGAAAAATTGAGGCTTCTTCTTGTGAAAATTCTGGGTGCTTGTTAAAAAAGGCCAGTTTTGGTTAGCAGTCTGAGCAGCAGTGCTACTCAGACATGGCCAAAGTCAATGCCCTGGGTGCTGCAGGCCTGGCTGGGCGGGAGGAGCCTCACCTTCTGCTTCTTGCGCAGGATCACCTTCACGCCATCCACAGACACAATGATGCTCACCTTCTTCTTCTTAATGTTCTTGGCTTTGAATTCATACTGATGGGAAGACAAGCACAGGTTAGAAGAGAAGTGGGACTGGAAGGGTAGCCGGGACTGTGCAGCATTGTCAGCGTTCTACATGGAAATGTTCTTGTGTTTAATCTCAGGGTGACAGAGAGGGACTTTGGATGCTGGTGCTGGAGCAGAACCACCATCCCAGGTAACTGTGCAGGACACAGCTAGGGACTGTTAGTTCAGAGCCTGGAGGAATTTCCTGGTGTGCTGGCACCGAAGCACCTTGCACAGTGCGGTGGGACCCTGCAGCAGCGGCTGGCCAGGGAGGTGGCACTGGCAGCACACATCACACCGTGATTTATAGATCTCCAGTGCCCTTGTATTTCAGTGCTGCAGTGCATGGCGAATATAAAATCACTTTTGAATTGCAGGGAGGGCCAGATGGGTGGCAATAACGCAATTATATCTCAGTCGTTGACATAATCACATTAACCTCAGTGCGCTCAGTATCTCTGGAGAAAAACCCAGCTCCTTATCTGCAGGTGTCTGCAGACTGAACTCACCTCCATTTGTGCTGAAAATTAAACTGCTGGCTTTTAAATGCTGCTTTGGGTGATAACTAAGAAGAATGGCAGAGCCCTTCTACTCTGAAGACCTGTATTTACTGTGCTGATCCCTGCTGGCCCCACTTCAGGCCCTATTTTCTGCTTCCAAACAGCATTTTGACACCCCATGTTTTTTGCTGTCCCTATCTGAAATCCTGCTTTCCTGGGCCGGATCCTCAGTTCACCCACACCAGCACGCAGACCTGACTGACAGTGCAGCTACAGCAGCTGTGATTCCAGTCCGAGAGGCAGAGCGCAGACTGAAGCTCACCTACATTGTGTAATTAGACACCTAATTAGCAACCTTATCTCTTGATAGAGTCGGAGGAGCCGCAGGCAGTGATTCAGACAGCAGGGGAGCCCAGGCAGCTCCTCCGGGAGCCTGGTGCTGAAGGACCAGAGCACGGTGCTGTGGGCGCAGCACCCAGGGGCTGCAGAGCAGAACAGGGCTCTCCTACTCCTTCTCCCAGCGCCCGTTGTGAGCCACACCGGCCTTACAGGCAGAAAATGGGATGGCTGTTCACGTGCATCAGGCTTCTGATGGTATTAGACAGACCCCTGATTAAACCACAGCCTTTTGATCTCCCCATGAATTATTACACGGAGTCAAGCTCTTTAGAAATCTCTCTATAGCCCCACTGTGCGTGAAGCTGGAGCTAAATTCGCCATACATGTATTTTATTTATAGGGAGGAGGTGGCAAGCAAGCACGCGGCGTGGTGCTGGGGCAGCCCCCGTCAGTGCAGCAGCAGCGATGCGCTCCTCCAGCCCCAGCCCCTCGCTGCCCCCCGCCCCCCCCAGCTGCTACCCCAGGCACAGCTTCACCCGCCCGCGCTCGGCTCTGCCAAGCCGCTGCTCCTCAGCTGCTGGCACGAATGTCAATAAAACCCGGAGGGATTGTTCTGCCCGCTAAAGAGCTATTTATCTTTCTTTGTACACAAATGGCTGGGAAAATACTAGCCGAGCTTTCCAAGAAAGAGAGAGCAATACAGTGTATTTTCCCCTTGTAGCAACAGGGGTGCAATTACATTCAAACAAGGCTCTTTACTCAGAGGCTTTAAGCGAAGTCCAAGTCTGGGTTTTGCAGAGATATTTCTTCTTTCTGTGCTGGACAGAAAGCCAACAGCCGGGAGCAGCGGCAGCGCACGGCCGGGCTGCCAGGAGCCCAGGGGAAACCTCCAGGCAGTCCCGCAGTGCAGCCCGACCGCGGCACGGCCCCGGACGGCACCGCTGGGTGCCAGACCCTCGCCATCACTGCACGCAGCGAGCAGATGGGATGCAGCTTCAGCCATCTAATGGCTGCCTTTCAAGCAGGAGGCAGTGTTTTAAGAAAACGTGATTTATATGAGGACAAAAAGGCCAATGAAAAAAAGCAATGCCAGGATAGCGCGCTGTCTCCTACAAAAGGAGTCCCAGGTGAGCGTGGGCTCCCGGCTCCCCTTACATTGTTGCCAGAGAGCAAGGCCTGTTCACTGCGTTTATTTCCTATTATTGAATTGCTGTGACTTTTTTTTTCCAAATATGCAAACCCAGCAGTGTTCATCTCCTCTGCTGCTTTCTGAGATTCAGTAATTATTCTCTTGCTGCTTGTGTTATCCTTTCGGAAAAACCTCTATAGACATTAAGGAATCTGGAGCTGCCCCTATAAATGGAGATTCAGTGGGCAAACCCAGCAGTTTTATTAGCTATGGAGACAAGTGGGGACATTGTATAAAAAATGCGGGTCAAAAAAGGGCATTGCATCTCATTTAATTTAGCAACTTCATTAGTTCTATTTCTGATGCATCTGACCTGGAATACTTTCCATTTTTGCTTTTAAATCCCTGTGTTCAAGTCTCTGCCTTTCATATGGTCCCACACACTGCTGGCATGTAATATTAACTCACCCAAGAGCTAGAGACTGTATGACTGGAAATGTTAATGGTGCTGTGCAATGCATATTTCATCTGATAATTTCACCCAAGCAGAGATAAATTACATATGCAGTTACCAGCTTCCATCTGCTGATGAAAGAGATGGGCTAATGTACATTTGAAATCATACGCAGTTTCCAGCACTATGAACAACTTGTGTGAATAGAGTTATTCACAGAAGCAGTTCTTAATGTGATTAATTGCTGAAGGTATTAGGGCCTTCGTTATGCAAATGAAAACTGTCATAAAACAGAGTTTGCAGGTCCTGGAGGCCGCCTCTTTCCACAAAGTGCACCTTCCCCATGAACATGGAGCAGAAGGGACGGCCCTGAGGGAGCTGCAGGAACCAGGACCCTCTCGGAACCCAGTGCAGAGGCTCGCTGTGCTTCTGAAGCAGGAGGACCCCAGTGCTGGAAGTGCTTTCTTTGTGTGCCCAAAGGGCGATGCCACAGGCCTGGTAATGGCCTGTTTCTTTCTGCAGCTCTACATTCCTCCAGCCAGCCCAGCCTGCTATCCAGCCCTGCTCCCGGTGACACGCAACCCTGGCGCTATGGGCAACAGGATCTCTGCTCAGCTCTGCTCCCCTGAGCTCCGTGGGGTCCCTGTCACTGCAGCAGGACCTTGGTTGGACCAGGACCCTGACCCCACCATCCCAAGAGGCCTCTCTGCGTCCCACCGCAGCCTGATGCCGTCTGAGTGCCGTGCTAGGAATTCATCCCATGGCGAATCCAAGTATTTCAGGTTCAGGAATGTTATTACCATCAAATCAAACTGGCCTGAGTGGCATGGGGACAGAGTGTTATCTCAACTTCTGTTTGAATTATTGATGCTTGGAAGGCTGCTGCTTGGAAATGACGCCACAGCAACCCCATGCTTTTCCTCTCAGCAAGAGCAGATTACTGGTGCTTTGGATCTGACAAATGAGCCCTGTCAGTTCCCATACCCTTTGGGCCGCCGGCTGCAGCCCAGCCTTAAATCTCACCAGAGAGGCACCGCGTTCCCCGCTGCTGCACACCTCTGCCAGGAGGACACCCACACAGGTCACCCCAAGCCCTGCAGGCTCTTTCTGGAAGCCGCTGGCTCCTGCCCTTCTCTTTGCTCCTCCTGGAAGCCAGCACCGCCCGAATCCTCTGTGGGGCCATAGGGCCATGGCCGATCTGAATGGGGCTGGGCATAGTCTGGGGCTGCGCGCAGTAACTGGGCAACACGCACACAAAGCCCGGCAGGAAGCGGCGTGGCCCAGAGCGCACCTCCTGCCCAGCAGAAAAATAAGAATTTATGGTCCTTGGAAACATAAAACTGCCCAGGGGAAAGCAGAAACCGAGCAGGGAGTACAATAGGCACGGAGAATGCTGGCAAAGTACCCAAAGTCCTTTTTTTCTCATTTAAATGAGCTCTTTCCCCCCAGCATGCTCTCTGCAGGCACCGCAGGCCGTCCCCGCTGTGACCTGGGGCCCGGGCGCTGCCAGAGTGTGGTAGCAACGCTGACATCCCTGACCACAGCCCAAGCTGCAGGGACTTGTGCTCGGCCTCAGCTTTGATCAGTGTTGGCAAGGAGAGCCCTGTGGCTTGGGCCAGTCCCTGGTGGCTGACCCATGGGATGGCAGCATCCTGCCTGCAGCTGCTGCCCCCCGCATGGCGGTTCTGCTCAGGTGCAGGAGTTGGAGTTAACTTGTCAAATGTCTATGATGAAAGGATTGATGGGAAAATCCAGTCTATGACTCAGTGTTTCCTCAACATACCTCATCCAAGGTATGTGAAAGTGTTTCCTGGCCGTAGCTCAGCCCAGCAGGCAGGCAGTGGCTAAGATGGGAGATGGGAGCAGAGATATAGGCAAGTTTGCAAAGGGGCAGGGGATGGACTCCAGGATGATGGGCCCCAGCACTTGGACCTAGCTGGAGGCCAGCCCTTGTCAGCCCTTCCCCATGCCCAGCTCCTTGCTGGGGCTATCTTGGTGAGCTGTGCTACACCTCCCACTCTTCTCACTTTGACAACTTCACAGTGACACCAAATGTCCACAGGCACAGGTTTGCATTCATCTGGAGAAGTGCAGAAAGCTAACAACTGCTCTGCAGCTTTCTGCCCTGACCACAGGCCACCTCATTGGCAGTTAGGCTACTTGTTTCCACCTGGACAGCACACACCAGTCCCAGGGTCCTGAGGGCAACAACAGGCCTTAATGGTCCTGACCAGCCCCACCTGGAGCTCCATCCACACCCACACACCGGGTACATGGGCTCTATTTAAGCTCAGCTCTGGGCCTTCAGCCCTCTCCTGAGCTCCACTGTAGGTTTGTTGGTCTCTGGGTGAGCTGCAGCCAGGCCTGGCTATGGACCTGCTGATCCTGACTTCCTAGCGTAGCCTCAGACAGCTGAGCTGTGCTGCAGATTTGGAAGGGGTGAGGGAAACTCAAGCTATGAAAGTATATGTATTTGTGGAGTTTCCAGTTTGGCTCTGTCAGCGCTGTATGGGTAGGTCTATGGTGCAGCTCTCCGTGGCCAAGTGCCCTCGAAGCCCTAGGCCAGCAGCAGGGCACTGCAGCTGTGTGTAGCTGGTTCCTGGCTTAGTTCATAAACACAGCTCCTAAAGTAGCTTCTTGAAAGTTGCCAGAATTTGGGAGAGGGCATGTCCATTCCTTAATTCTAGCTTTGGCTATGTTTCAGCTCTCTGCAGGGATTTAGGCATTTTCTGTCTCTTTTTATGATATTTTTTAGGGGACCAAGGTTTCTGGAAGAGCCATCTCCAGGAATGCTGGGCATGCCTGGCCTGGCTGCCTCGTGCTAACTCCTGTTTTGGCTTTGGAGGCAGTCTCTGGGATGGTACATGTGAATGAAAACACAAGAGTGCTTGGGGACTAGCAAAAAACCACTCCTAGGATGCTGTACCGCATGCCACTCTCCTATCAGTGTTTTGGAAGCTGCAGAGAAGCAGTCTGTGAGACCTGGATGCTCCTTCCGAACTGCAGCTTTCAAGCTCCAGTTAAGAAGGAAGTGCTGTGTCATTGCTTCAGCTCAGGCAGCTTGTACAGCCTCTGCGTCCCCTCATGGACAGCATCATCCCAGGCTTCTGTCCCTCACCCTGGTGGAGTGAAGGTCCATGGAGAAACTGAGGTAAACAAGCACTGTTTTGGGAAGACTTCTTTTCAGGAAAGGAGCTGTACAGCTTAGCAAACATGTCTGACAATTTTCTGCTTTCATAAATATTCAAAACCAGCAGCACTGGGAGCTGACTAATCTGAAGGCTTTCCCCTGAACAGAGCTTTCCTCTCCTCAAATTCTTCCGCAGACATGAATTCTGAGCCATAGCTTCTCCCTAGGATGGGCAGATGTTAACTGAAGTCCTCGCATGGGAAACTGAGGCAGGATGATTAATCAGGAGATCACCTGGCAAGTCAAGGCAGAGCAGAGAGCTGAAATTGGGAGTTTCCAGCACCCACTCATGGTGAACATTACACATCTCCACTGCACAGCATGTGCAAACCTGTGGTCACCTGTGAGGCTGCAGTCCCCACAGCCCACCCAGCAATCGCCAGAGCAGTGAGGACCCTGTCCCATGCTGCTATGGGGAAGGCAGAGAGAAGGGCTGCCTTTATCCATGCTGCTTTTGCTTCCTGGGTGACAAATTTTATTCTTAAGACGTCTCCATCTGTTGGAGTTTCAGGAGGCCTTTGAGGATAGTGTGATCGTTCCACGTAAAGCAACAGAAAAGAGCATGGCCAGAGTTCAACTGTTCCACTAAGCTAGACCAATGGATGTGGAGCAAAGCACCCGGGGTGAGAGCAGAGCTGCTGCGGAGGATGGGAGCTGGTGGGGTACAGGCAGTGGCCCTCTAACTGGGGTTTTCCACCTCTGAAAACAGCCAGGCTGTTCTGGAACAAAGCTTCTTTGCCTGCTTCTTAGAAGAATGGTGGGATAAAAGCAGCTTTTTCATTGCTTCCTCCCTGTCGGAGATGTGATGTGCTGAGCCCCATCCTGAGGCACTCAAGCAGCCACACAGCCCAGCGCAAGGTGACATCATCTGGCCTTTGGTGCCTCTCTGACAAAAGCACCATTGTGTGACTGTCACTTCCAGGAGCCCCCTGCTGTCCCCAGGTTTAATAGGGAGCTTTCCCACACACAGTTATTCTGCCCTTGTTTTGCCAGCCCCAGTTCATAGAGAGTCCTCCCTACCTCTATTCATTTACAGGAGAAAACAAATTACCTTTTCTGTCTGCAGTGCTACCCATCTGCAAAGGGGGGCTGGCAGCTGGAGGAGAGCCGTGTGACAGTCAGACTGCAGTTGCTGGCAGTGCTTTGCACTGGCAAACGCCACGGCAGCCCCACAATACACCTGAACCTTGGTGTGCACTGCAGGCACCAGGGGCTCACAAGTGTTTCTGTTACTGTGCCGTGCTGTCCTTCAGCAGCTGCTCAGAGCATCAGCACCAGCTCTTCCCTGTCTTAAGCCTGAGTGATTAATTAGTTTTAGTAATGAAGTAGTGTCTTGGGACCCTACCCCAAAGGACTCTCATGTACTAGGCACTGAGCGTACATGAATGTGGTTCTTATCCCAAAGCTGCCAAGTTACTACAGACAAAAAGTGCTAATTTCATCAGAAGCAGGTCACGTTCACCTGAAGTAACCGTTAGAAGTGAAATTGCAATTATACACTGAGACACCTTCAAGTAACTCTGTATTTCCCTATAAACAACAATGCTGAGACCCTGGCAAAGAAGGTCTCCTGTTCTTTCACACATGGTGTTTCATATCCTGGTTGCCCTCCAGTCTGCTACCCAGGACAAGAGGCGAGTTAGAGACTGAATTCTGCCCAGGCAGAGGGAGCTGGAGGGGCAGGCTGGGAGAGCTGCACTGTGTACTGTGATGGAGAGGAAGCATCTGTGCTCCTGAGGCTCAATGCAAGGCAGGTACCACATGTAGAAAGCAGAGAACAGGAGGTCCATGTGCTCCAAGTGGTGAATAAGTAAACCCCTTGCTCCCAGGAGAGCCAGGTAGCCATCCTTAAAGCCTCTGTGACTTCTGTGTGCTGGGGAGAGATGACATGCTGCTTGTGCCTGCCTGGCATATTCTTATCCAAAGGAGGAGGAGGAATCTAGTTTACTGTTGAGAAAATCTAGAGAAGCTACATCTGCTTGGTCAACGCCCTCTTTTGGCAAATGCTGCAGGGAGGAACCATCTCCTGGCTTCCAACTTGCTATCATGCACCATATGCATTTTGGGTGCTGCCATCCCGCCCTGTGTCTTGTGGTTTCTGCTAGCCCACTACTAGAGGAATTAGCATTTTCTTTGCGTATCTGCAGCAGATGTGGGAAGCTGGACTTGGCATCTCTAGCTTTGAGCAAGGAGAATTCAAGCTAGAATGAGGACCTGACCTCCATTTGCATTCAGAAAAAGCACTTGATTACAAACTAGACCAGAATGAGAATGTGAGGGATGCTGAGCTGCTTAGTGTGCTGCTTGGTGCAGACCAGGTTTCATGCCTCATTTGCTAGGTGCAATCAGGCTCCATTCTCTTTCACTGCAGAAAGCCCTTTGCTAGCTCAAACCCTGGGTGCAGATGAACTGTTCCATTTCTCAGTGCCAGCTACTTTCACGAACAGCCTTGCCATGTCCTGATCTGAGAGTCAGGGACTGAAATAATCTGCTTTATTCCCACACAAGGAGCCTTTCCTGGGTAGCTGTTAATACTATCAATCTCCAACAGTTCCACTTGAGGAAACACTTCTCACAGAAAGCCCAGAGCTGTAAGCCTCCAAGCACTGCACAAGTCTGCATCTGTGAGCACCAGCAGTGTAGCAGCTCCATCCAGAACAGCCCATTGAGCTTGGAGGGTGCCAGCTGCTGCAGGGCCGTAGAGGCCATGCCTGTAAGGTCTGTGCACAAAGGCAGCTAGCAGTGCTCCCAGCTGAGCAGCCTGCCTCCTGAGCAAAGCCAGCAGGCAGGGCTACTGCCGAGATGTGGGTCGTAAGGGATTTTCTAGAGCACGCCATTCCGGTTGACTTGAGAAGGAATCAAGGTTTTAAAATTGCCAACAGACTGTAGTGAACCTTCTCTGTGGAAGAGAAGGTCTCTGATTTCTCAATATGTCCACAAAATCTTATTCTTCAATTTGGAAACAAGGCTCTTACTAGATGAGAGGAAAAATTCAATGCTAATTGTGTCATTTCCCAAACTCAAGAATATTAAACTGTTCAAGGACTCTTTTAGCCTCAGGGGAGCTAATGAGGTTAGTGAATCATGATGAGAAACATAGCACTAGTTCAGATAGCTTCTGCTGCACTTGGGCAAAGGGGGCAGAACTTAGGGCAGCACATGGGAAGGGCTGGACCTGGCAGCATTCCCTGCTCCCAGCTTCACCTGCCCTGGGCTTGAATGCAGGGAAGCAAGAGAACAGGAGACCAGCACTGCCCCAGGCAAAAACGTGGAAAGAATCCAATGTTTCAGGTCTGGAAGTTTAGGCCTCATAATCATTAACCGCAGGAAGCTGCAGCAGCGCCGAAGCAGCCCACGGTGCCCTGGGGTCACTGAACCTTAGTGCTTTGTGTTCTGCAGCAGGTACAGGACAGAGCTGCCCTACCCAAAGCAAACGCCCCAATGCCATGTTTCCTGCTCTCTGCAGGGGAGAGGGCAGGTGTGTTTATGGAGTCTCTCTGATTCTTCAGGAGAGGCTATGTGAAAGCCCTTAAAGGGTTTAACAGTGACAGAAGGATGGAGGAAGGGGGAAGTGATTCAGGTGTCCTGAAAACAGGCAGTTGCCAATTAGTCCAAATAACCCATCTGGCCCATGGAAACACCATTTAGAGAACGCCTAATCGCTGCTGTAGTACAGAAAGAAAACCACTGCATGATGCCTTTTAAAAATTCCTGCTCCCTCATCAAAGTATCCTACCCCCCAGGGATTCATTCAAGATTTTTATTCTCTAGATTTATCATTCAGTTATTTGGTGAAAACATGAAGTAGCTTGTCACAGTATTATATTAAGCAGCACAGATTCTGTTTGCCTTCAGGACTCATTTAGAATAGAGCTAAAGCAGAATGAAGGAAACAATCACATAAACAACCAAGCTCTTGTTAGCAAATCTTATTCTGCTAGGCTCAATTTTGCTTTGCACGGTGCCGCAGGACAGTGATCCATAAAGTATAGGGGGCTCTTACACTAGACAGAACTCAGGACAGCATCCATAAATGCACCCATCCTTGTGGCATTAGGTACAGCCTTTCTCCCATACAGACCCTCGACCTTAGAACCAGAAAGGCTGACGCCAATATAAACTCATCAGATCCATGAGTAGAGCTTCCCTGCTCTCCCAGCACCGTGAAGGCACTCCGTGCCACGCTCAGCCCCGGTCTGTGTGCCCTTGCCCACACATTTGTCACTCAAATTAGGGCTCCTCCTCACTAACAGGCTAATCCAATCTGCTTGCTACCTCTCTGGTTGCCATCTCAATTACATTTTTTCAGACACCAATAACGAAGCAGCTTTGAGCCATGGCTGATTGCTCTACACCAGAATGTAATTTGAAAGCCATTACATTTCATCTCTGTAGTACTCCACAACCAGTAATACAGTTGCTGAAAAAGCGACTTTATTTCAAACCAGATAAAAGCTTTGCAGAGATCTTTTATGCTGATATTTTAGCTAGTGAATTCGAAACCTTTTGTGAAATAATGATAATACTGTTAAAGCCACTTTATTTTACAATTAAAAGATACCTGCCTCAATGCCGAGATCTGACATCAAAGAGTCCTGTTCTGTTTAGTGCTAACATTTTAATTTAGCTTTTATCTAACTGCCGATTTCATTAGCCTTCAACTAAGCACCAATCCGTCATGACTCGTATGCAAAACAACATGAATGTGCCTCGCTCATCCCAGCCCTCACTGGAGGAGCCATCCAGGTTTCAGCACTCCCAGAAGGGCACTGAGAGGTCACTGTTGCCTGGAGATGGCACATTCCACTGACTGATCCTGGCACCCATCTGTTATCAATCATATCGGTGTGATCTCTGAGCAGGGTATGGGAGCTGAAGCAGCTATAACCACCACTCCCTTCTGGAAAACTGGGTCATGAAGTGAAGCCACAGAAAGAGCTCGGTTCCAGTGGCACAGTCACAGCTAAGCCTGTCCCACAGCTCAGTAGTGGCAGAAAACAACTAATCGTTGTCCTGTGGCAAGAAGGCCAGAGATGGGTTTGGGTTGCAGACGAGCAGGGCACAAACCCACGTGAGATCTTAGCAGCCCTGTGCACGGTGAGCCACCCCCAGGCAGCGAGCAGGAACAGCGTGTGCGATGCTACCACAATAACAGCTCAGCCAGAGCTTCTTCCCTTTGTGCCATGGCAATATGAGCAGCAGAAATCAGAACAAGTTCGGGTTAGGCCAGGACATAGCAGACTCCAGGAAAACAGCTTCTACATTTTTAAAGCCAGCGCTTCAGCTTATGAAAATTAAATGTTCTGTGTAGCTAGTAAAGCAGAGTATATATGAGATGTGCTTGAGCCTGCCAAGGTGACCGTGGGCTGGAGACTACACAGAGAGAGGCTGTGCAAAGCTGCACAGACCCTCATGGCGCTGCTGGGCCTCTGCTGGCAGGGCTGGGCCATGGGGCGTGCTGGGCCTGGGCAGCCACAAGGGCCCCTGCATTCCCTGGGCCTCCTTGGAAGCCCACCCTGATCCCCACACTCTAGGCTCTGCTCGAGCTGCAACAAATAGAGGAAAACAAGCTAATGAAGCATTAGGGTTAAACTCAGCTGCAATTAATGCTTAATTACCATCCTGAAAACACTTGCTCTATTTTGCTGGGGCCTAGAAAGGTAAAACCAATTAGCTTAATCTTGTGTGATAGAAACCTTAAACTACCTCTGATGACTTCAGGGAAGGAACCTTGGGAGCACCTGGAGGATCCCTGGAGCTGAGCTAGGTAATGGGCACAGCCCTGCTGTGGGCACTGGGTGCATGGGAGGGGGCTACGTGGTGAGGGTGCTGTGCACCAAGTCGTCTGCTCTTGATGCCATCTAAATAGAACAGGTAACTGGTAGCGGGACAGGCAGAGCTGCATGGGCTGCTGGATAGAGAGACAGAGACTCATGAAGATGCAGAGAGTAGGCAGAGGACAAAAGCTATCTGTGGTTTGTAAATCTCTTTCAAAGTGAAGTCTCTAGTGTCATTTCTCCAGTTAAGTTTTTGGTGTAGACTTGCAGCCTCTGCTGAGGACTGGCTATAGGCTGACCACATCCTGCCTCTGCTTTGGAGAACGGCCAAAACTCACGCCAGGCTTTGTGCAAAAGTAATGAGAGCAGGTTTGTACATGTCACATCTGCTGGGTTAGGGCACGTGAAACCACTGCTTTCCTCTGAACGCTATAGGCTTGATCTGATTTAGGTCAGCAGTCCTTGCAAGGTTCTCCAGAGAAGGAGGAAAAGGCATTCTAGAAAAAGATCTCCTGGAGCATACTTTGGTGTAGAGTATGCTGTCCTTTTGTTATGGGGAGAAGGAGGAAGAGAAGTGCATGGGCTTAGGGGAAGCCTGTCTGTCAGAAGTACTCCTCTCACCTTTCCATAAGGCTGATGCCTGCCTTTACGTTTGTCCGTGTAAGTGGTGATTGGACCTGTGGTCACAGCACGAAACTGTCTTCTACAGTACTGTTCATCAGTGAGTATCACTATGTGATGACAATATTTACACAAAGGCCTTGTGTGAACTGAGGTGGCCCTGCTCTCCTGCCAGCTCTCTTAAAGCACCTGGTGCTTGGCACTTGGCTACCAGCTGAAGCATGGAGCACTTTCCCCCACACTGCAGCACCAGCCATGCCCTTAGCTGGCTTAGGCTGTGCTGGCTGTTTGGAGGAAATGCATGAGATGCTTGTGTTTTACACTCTCAAGCGTGTAAGAACTGTCACCCGTTTTTCCTGCGTGCTCTTGTAAATGAAAGGAAGGTGTATGCCATTCTGAGAATTAAAGGTCCACACCAGCAGTTTGAAGACTGCTGAAATAATTTAAGACATTGGCATTGTTTTCTTTCATGGCCCAGGGCTGTCATTAGCTGAGCACTTGGATGCTTGTCCAAAGAGGCTGAGAAGAAAAGCCCTCCAGGAACTGCAGCAGAATGACTCCCATCCAAAACCAACAGATCCTGGCATGCAGCTATGTAAGTCTATACCAGGGCAAGCATTCCACCACTGCACGGGGGAACTTTTACATGTGAGCCTGTGCTTCAGCGGCAGTAGAGCCAACCATTTAATTATAGTGGGAGAGGCTGTGGGGACTAACCAAGAAAGCCAGCTGCTGGGAGTTCAGCTTCTACTACTTTTTTTTTTTTTTTTTTTTTCTTTTTAAAGCATTGAACAAAACACAAGCTCAGCTTCAAACACAGTAACTAAAGAAGAGTGCATAGGCAGAGAAATCCATGCAGCAGTAATCCTGGTCAGCTTCTGTTCTGTAGCAAGAAGGGAGTCTTCCTAGGGAAACTGAAGGAACTGTGCTTTAGAATACCATTTTCAAGGCAGTCAGACTTCTCTACCTCTGGATTCCTACCATGCAGTGATAAACTAAGCTGGGATGGCTGATCCTGCCCTCCACCAGCTGTCTGCCTGGTTCCTCCCCTCTGTGGCAAGAGCAGACAAATGGCACCTCTATTTGCTCCCAAACCACTGCAATTCACAGCCTGCCACAGCTCTCATCGTAAGCTGCCCAATGAGGCCTGCCCAGCCCTCAGACTGGGAGCTGCAGTGGTGCAGCAGAGGCAGGTCCCTTCTCCTTCACTTTCCCAGTGTCTGAAGGACTCTTAACTTCCACTCATCTGGATATAAAGTGATGCTGTGTCACACTTCAGCACTACTGGCTGATATTTGGCACGTCAGAATGATTTACTGTGTGGTTGGACTGAACTTTCTCACTAGAATACTGTATTGACAAAATACTATATTGGCAAAATGCTGAGTCTATGCTTAAGAGCATGAGTACAGCAAGGAGAATCAGGATGAGGGGGAGGCTGGAGTGAGAACCTGGTTCTTGTGCCAAGGAGAACTCAGGCCTTTCTGATGTGTCCTGTGGTAAGACTGACAAATGTTTCCATTTTTCTTGCATACTAGACTCTGGGGTAGGCTTCTCAATTACATTAAGCCTAAGAAATATGGCAGTTAACAGAAGAAACAAGCTAGTCTGGATGCCTGGCTCCTGTCTGTTCATCCTGGTGCTTGGATGGGCCCAGCACCAGTAGCCTGTTCCCTTATGAAATGATTAAACTGAATGAGTAGCCCAATGTCTGGCTGTTTTTGAAGTGTTAATTCCTGCTCAGGTCCCAGACAGACCTTCCAAACAGCCCTGACATTTCTAGGCTTTGTAAAATCCTAAGTGCAAATTCCAGAGAAGCTGACTCTCTGCCTTAAAGGTAGTTAAGTGGAGTGACTGGGGGCATTGCTGTCAGGAGGCTGCCTGTGGACACCGCTCCCTCAGCCTCTTTGGACAACCCAGAATAGCAGCACTTCCCTGGGGCTGCTGGGCCAGTGCAGTGCTGCTGCAGGCAGGTCCCAGCTGGCTCTCTCCTCTGGTCAGAGTTAGCACTGGGAGCTGGGAAAAGCGTGCAGGAGATGTTGCAACGTTAGCCCTCCACATAAAGCCATCCTTTCCCTCGTATCACAGAGCGAGATTTTGTGTTTTACAGAGCTCATCCTTACCCCTAGGCCATGCCCAGAAGCATTGTTAGTGAAGCACTGTTGCTCCAGTGTTGCCAGTGCTCCACAACATCTCTGAACTTCAGTGAGAGCCTCCACGGGGCTAAGGGAGGAACTCGCCCCTTTAATTGTCATCTAAAAGGCAGCCAGGAGCAGTGTATCCAGGGAGAGAGTGACCCTGCTGAATCATGGAGTTATTTGGGCCCTCACCTTCTTTCCATTGGCTGCAGTTGGAGTTCTGCAGGAAGAAAAGTCTTGTAGATAAGTTCCTCAGAGTGCTGAGAAGGCTCAAATATCTGCAGATGAATCCACTTCAGCAGGAAGCCAGCGCTGGCATGCTGGCTCTGAATGCAGGAGACCCAGTGGGTGCTGCCAGCCACCAGTGCTGCATGGTTTGGGCCAGCAGCAGCAGGCACGTGTGCTGCTCGCTGTGCTGCTTGCAAGCTGTGAGCACCTGGCTGCACCTTGCAGGGAGCTGGGCTCCCACAGCCACCACCTGGAACCTGATCTGCCTGTCAGAGCACAGTGTGCTCATTCAAGTAGCAAACTAATTTCATCACCTCCCCTGTCAGGGCAAGAGGAGGTAGAGAGATTAGTTTGAACTCAAAGGCTCATATAATAACATGGCAGCAGTATGCAACTAATAATCCACTGGGAGGAACTGCAAACGTGAAGTTGTTTAGCTCTGCATAATGGGGAGCTATGACCAGCAACTTCCCCGTTCTACCTCTTGCATTTGCTTTCCCTCCAGTGGGAGCATAGAATGTGATGAGACAAGGGTGTCCAGCCTGTTGTGAAATGGGATTCTAACCTGTGACTAATGGAGAATTGCTAGCAATTCCACAAGCATCCATTCAGGAAGAAATACGGAGTTAAGCTCAACTATGAGAGTGTATCTTAAGTCCCTGCTGCAGAAGGACATGGCGATTTCAGCAGGCTATGCTGAGCTTATTAGTGAGGGAGTAGCATCCCACAGCACTCTGTGTGAAGTCTGCAAGCAGGCTGCTCTGGTGATGTGCAGAAAATCCTACCTAGGCTCCCTGGCATAATTCATAGGCAACTGGCAAAAGAGCCCAGCATGAAACCCAGGACAGCAAGGAGCAGCCAAGGAGTACACTTCTCAAGTACAGTTGCTACCTTTTTCGCCCTCTCTCTCATCCCGCTTGCAGCACAGCTCGGTGCTAGGTAGCTCTTGGTTCTTCCCTGAGGCAAGAGCCTTTAATCACAGACTGCAGACCAGCATCAGATGCAGGAGAGGAAGGCAGTTGCAGAGGTTGTGTTAGTTTACTAAGGAGCAACTAGAGTAACCAGCTCTGTTAAAGGCTGGAAAAAATGCAGGGCTGGGACTCCTCGTCCTCCTCCCTGCTCCCTTTTGGAGCCAGGGCTGCCCCGTGCCCAGCTGGCTGCTGGCCCTGCCTACTCCCATGTCGCAGGGCATATAGGGCAGCAGAGGAAATGTTGTGCTAGGGCTTGTACTGTGCCTCTTTTCTGTTCCAATAGACAATTCCAATCGAACACTGGAGTGCACAAAGGATGAAAGCTTCAGCAGAACGTGCCCTTGCCGGTGCTTGGCAGCGCTGCGGCACCCTTCTCACTCTTGCAGTGCAAACAGGCACTGCTGCCTACAATAGGATGGTAGCAAAAAACACTAGTTTCCACCAATAGCTTCTTCCAGTGTTTCCTCCCAGTTACAACTGGTGCTGCTGAGAGTCCATGGGAAAAAAACTCGAGTACAGACCAGGCCTCTGCATGCAAATGAATGCTACATAAATAACCCCCATCTTCCCTCCGTTCCTAGGTTGTGTACTCTGTGCACTAGAATTCCCTTCAAAGACCTCCCAGTTCATTCTTTATGCTCTAATTAAGGATCAGTGCCAATTAAGTATCTTCAATAGAGGAGCATCTTCCGCTCAGCAGCCAGGAAGTGTCTGAATGAGATCCTGCTGTACAATGCACACATGAAAAGGGAAGCCCTCCCTTCTTGGAAAGGGCTTCCAAGATTAAAAATCCAGTATAGAATACAAGATGCCTACTTAAAAATATTTTGTAATGAGATGAATTGACAGCACACATGAATGCTGAGTGGTTTGTCACATGCCTTGTACAGCGCCCAGGCGTGTTACTGCATTGCCAAGGCACAGAGCTGGATCCTGTGCCATCCAGGGAACAGCAGGTGTGAAAAGGGAATGTAACGCTTTCTGGAAAGTGGCATTATAACAGTATCTGTCTTTTCCTGCAAGGGTCAAAGATTGTAAGAAGCCACCTTTGCTGTGGAGCGTCAGATTTAATGCCAAAAAAATTACTCAGATGAAAACTTAGCGCTAGTTCCATCAGTATCCATGCTGCTCCAGCAGCCCGCACCTTTGCTTCCTGTTGTTGCTCACCTGCTCCATAAATAACCAAGAACTCAGATTGCTGCTGCACCGTGCTCTGAGCGAGAGCTGTGCTGACAGTCTGAGCAGCACGGGCGGGGGAATGGCATTTCTGAGCCTGGCTGGAGATGAATGCACCAGCTCCCCAGCCTCTTGCAGGCTACGTTTAAAAAGCGCTTTCTAAATGAAAATTAGATGGTTAAACACTGCGGGGGGAAGGGTAGGGAATGGGATAATCCCTTCAAAGCTTTAAATGGAAGATTCACAGACCTGCTTCAGCTGATGTGAGACATATGAACAACCTCAGAATTAAGACCCGTGCAAAACTTCAGCCAGGCACAGCAGCTGCACGGCCTTTTGGGGTACATGCATGTGAAGTGGTTATATGTGGAGCAGATGTAGCCACACTGCTAATCACTGCTAAGTCTGGTGACTGTTCACGGGCTGTTCTGAAGAATAAAGGAGTAGAGGAGAAAGAGAGCAGACTTGATGAGAAACAGAAACTGCAAAACTGCACTGGAGAATGGGGAAAAAGCAGCAAATTATTCTGTAAGCAGCAGAATCCGCAGTCTTGCCTAATGGGATTTACTTCCATAACATCTGCCAGGCCACTGATACTTCAGTATATAATAACATAAAGTATCTAGAACTGTCAGTGAATTGGAGTGCTTTTGTGGAGCAGATTGCGTACAAGTCAATTTTTGTACAAAGACCGGGCAAAATAAATCTGAGGTTCAAGGAGCATCCCCATGCCTGCTTGGCCAAGGCTAGCCATCTGCGTCTGGGCTTTGCTAAGATCCATCTGCAAAGCACAGGGGGCAGGTCTGTCCTGATATGCCTTGGGAGTCCCTAGAGAGGCACTACAGTGCTGACTGTGCTGAGATTTGAGCTGCCCATGGGAAGGGGGAGGCGGAGGGAAACGCAGAGCAGAGCACTGCAACCATGTCACTCCAGTGAGTGTAACCTTTATTCTAGGTGAGGTTCAGCGCTTTTGGACTTACCCGAATCCTTCTCATGGCTGCCACGATCTCCACGCGGCTGCTGGGCCTGGGTACGTCCAAGCTACCAATGTACTGAAAGACACAACGGTGAGATGTCTGTAACGTAATGCATGAGTTAATGGAGTAGGCTTCTTCAAAACAAACAGCATCTGTCATCTATTGAGTCCCTGCTCGGTTAGAATCTTTTAGCCCAGGCCTTGGTAGGAATACCTGCTGTGGATAATGTTATCAAAGCTGGGAGGTGTTGCAGGGCTCCTGATTCTGGGGGTGACCCCATTCAGGTTCTGGGTGTGCCTCTGCCCGTGCTCTGCAGGGCAGTGTCTGCTGCTGATCAAACCACAGTTCCGTGGGTCTGAAAATGGGACCGTGCTTCCTTTGTCACTCCTCCCCACATCTGCCTTTAAGATGCTCTGAGCTGCGTGCACATAGGAGCTAGCTGTCAGGATGCACGATGCAGGCAGCAGCACCCCTTGCTCCGGGGCTGAAGGGTGAGGCAGGAGGTGGCCGTGGGGCCCCAGCGCCTTTCTGCTGCTGCCATGCGGGTTGTTAGAGGAGACCTGCATGCAGGCAGCATCCTGCTGCTGCCCTTCTTCCTCCTGGAGGGGAAGAGCCCTGCAAACATTCAGTGCAATAACGTATGTACGAACAGAGCCCAGATCGCTATGGGACTGCTCTTGGGAGACTACCACTGTTACTGACAGAGTTCTGTTTTCATTTCTCTGCAGTAACACTTGTGGCTTGCAGTGGGTTTTCTCTTGAAAACTTTTGCATAGCAGAGATGAGTTCTCCCGGCTTAGTATTTATTGCGCTTTTATCTGCCTTGAAATAAACACCGCAAGCAATCTGAAAGGTCATCCGTTCCTTCCGATGCTTTTGCAAAATGCCATTTTTAAGAGCAGCCACTTCAGCCATGCCCTTTGGTAAACCACAGGAGACCCAAACCGCCGCAGCCAGAGCTGGAGGGCAGCGGAGAGAGAGAGCAGCCAGAGCTTGCTGTGCCCCAATGCGGGCACGGTGTCCCCGGGAGCTGCGCCCGCTCAGTCCACGAGCAGCAGCTCTGCACGGCTGCACGCCTTCTGTCCGCTGCCTGCAGCCGTGTCATGCTCAGAGCTGTTGCTGCCCCGTGTGCCCGGTGAGCGGCCCTGGCGGAGCAGCACGGAGCGGGCACGTTGCTAAGGCGATGCGCGCCCATCTCAGCCCCACACGCTCTGGGAATAGCTCTGGTGCCTGAAGCTGTCAGTCTGAAGACACTCAGTTAAAGGCACAGCCCGCTCATGTTGTAAGAAGCAGAATAAGGATTTTTCTTCTCAGCACGGTCTGAGGCACAGCAAATGTTAATTTAAGTAAAAAGGAACCGAAGATTAATTGTCTTTCTCTGCTAAGGAACAGGGGTTTTTAAAGTATGTGATTGCCTGCCTGTTCAGATCTATCCTATATCCTGTTTAAGCCTTACAGCTTTTTTATCAGGAAAACGAAAATGCACAAAGTCCGTATTTCAAAGCTTTATTTGAATATATTTCCCTTCTTCCAGCTCAGCAGACAGCAGGCACGCATTCCGTTTCTAGTCGGTGCTGGCCACCTGCACACACGGGGAGCAAACCCCAGAGCTGCTCCAGCAAAACGCAGCTCTTGGTGCCAGGGAAGCGGGCGCGCTCCCCGCGCTGCCTGCACAATGCCAGCTCTGCCAAAGTTGCTCACTGGGAGGTGGTGCAACACCAAAACATCTTTCACGATCGGCACGAACTTTCTGACAGCGTCCGTATTTCTGTCCTCCCCACACCGTGTGTGTCAGCGCAGCCCTCCCGGCCCCGCTTTTCACTCCGGGAACGAACAGGCTGGGCGCAGCGCGGTACCGATGCGGGGTGAGCGGCGGGTGCCGGCCCGCTGGGTTCTATCAGCGGGACCGGAGCCGGGACGGGCCCTGCCCGGGGGGCTCTGCCCTGATCGGTTCTCAAATAAGGCACGCGAGGCGTGGAAGCGTTACACAGCTCAGAGAAGAAAGGAAGGACCTGTTTGATGGTGATGTTAAGCGTGAAGATCTCGCAGTTGCCTGGCGCTCGCCCCTAGGCCCGGCGCACGGCTGCGGGCAGGCTGGGCTCTGCGGGCACTGCGCCGGCGGGCGGGGGCACAGCGAGCCCGGCACGGCCCCGGCGCTGCCGCCCGCGGCGGGACACGGTGCCGGGGGCTGCGGGGGCACCGCCGCGTTCCCGTGGGCACCGGATCCCGGCGCGGGGCGGGGCGCGGGGACGTGCGCGGGCTTCGGGGTCGCGGCTCCGGCGGACGGGGTCCCCGCACGCGCCCGGCGCCCAATCGGGGCCCGGTGCCCGCTCCCCGCCCGCCGCGGGGATGCCGCGCTGCCGCCCCGGGCGGGGGAAGGCGGGGAGCGGGGCCGGGCCGCGGCTCACCTTGGCCTGGAAGTGGATGCCGTGCTGGAAGGCCTCCTCGTTGTGCAGCGGGACGCGCGAGTCGCAGCCATCGTCCACCAGGTTGTACCGGTTCTTCACCGGCATCGCGGCGGCGGGCGGGCGCCTTCAGGCCGCGGCGGCGCGGGACATCCCCGCGGGCAGCGCCCGGCCCCGCAGCGCCCGCCCCGCCGGAACCCCCGGCGGCCGGAGCCCCCCCCAGCGGCCGGGGCGCGGGGCGGCGGCGCGGGGTTGAAGGAGCCCGAGCCCGGCCGCGTTTTGAATGAGCGTCCGCGGGAGCCGAGCGGGGCCCCGGCCCTCGCCGCCGCGCCATTGGCCCGAAGTTCCCTCATGTGATGCGGGGGGCGGCCGCCAGCCTCGGACCCGGCCCGCCCCGGGCAGAGCCCCGCCGGGAGCTGGGGCCGCGGGGCGGTCAGGGCCCGGCCGTGCCGTGCGGGAGCTGCGGGGCCTCGGGGCGCGCCCGGCACTCGGCGGCCTCCCGCGGAAACGCGCTGCGTGCGAGCGCGGCTCTGCCCGCCGGGGCTGCCCTGGCCGGGCCGTGCCCTCCGGGCGGAGGGGAGCGCCGGGGCTGCGGGGCGCACACGGACGCCGCAGCCCGGATCGCGGCCGTGAGCGTGGGTCGCTCCTTGCTGCAGTGCTGGTGCCTTGGCTGAGAGCTGCAGCCCTGCGCTGCGAGAGGCGCTGGGGATGGACTCTCATTCTGATGCAGGTGTTTGCTGGTTTTTGACAGTTGGTGTCACACTGTATCGTTTTAACAGCACCTCCTCCATTTTTCTTGTTAGAAATTCTAAAAAGACGCTACAGAACGATCTAAGATCTCACTGCAACTTCTGCGCACGAATGATAGGCTAAAGCAATGATGTCTATCCCGTTTTAATGTGACTTAATTTTGTCAGTAATTAGCACATGCCCTCTTTCCGAAGCCTGCTGCACGGCTCACGTCCACCGACTGCCTCAGAATCCCGTCAGAATTTGGCCTTCGCTGTGCACGTCGTGTGTCCTTTCCAGCCCAGTCTCTGGCAGAGCAGAGCCCCGCTGCTGCGCCCTGCAGTGCCTGACACCGAGCATCGCTCCTCTGGCAGCGCACGGAGGGACGGGCACAGAGCAACTGCGCGGCTGCGATGGCAGCACCTGGGGCTGTCAGCACGGCCACACTCCTCGCTGTTTACGGGAGTGATCAGAAACACACATTGCGCAGAACCCGAGGGGCTGAGGCTTGATAATCGCTCCAAGTGATTTCATTTGGATTCCCTGCAGTGGCTGATCAGCTATATCTTTTTGTTATACAAATAACTACCCAGCTGGGTGCGTGGGCATTGTTGGACACCCACTTCTGCGTGGCTTTCACCGCAGAGAGAAAGAAAATTTTGGCCGCGGTAGGGCGGTACGCTGCTCCCCATCCCCAGCTCATGGGAGTAATTGTACTTAGCTTCTTGGCATCTCTGAGGACTCCTAAATCAGAAGGGTGATGGACAAGAGCCAAAATGCAGGAACTGATAATTAAGGGAGCGAGAAAAAGCCCAAAGAATTAATATTGGTTCACTGACTGTGAGTTGACACGCTCAAGTAGTTGGTGGTATTAGTGGCTCTTTCTGGCACCGTGGGCTTTGTGCTGATGAGTTCTGTGGCCAGCCTCTCGGCTAAGCTTTTCTGTTTCCAGATAGGCTGTGATGTTACATTACCGTTCCACTTAAGTATCCATGTGCTTATGGTCTTTTGTTCAGCACAACCCCAAGTGGGTCTGGATACACATCTCACCTGCAGATTCACCAGTGCAGTTCTGTTGATTCCTGGTGTGATCTGTATGCTGTTGCTAGGCTTCTGCTTAGAACCTTGCACGGCACTTTCCTTGTCCAAAATTAGGTAAAAAATTACCTCTTGACCTGAAAGAAGAACCTAAATTTTGTGTGCAAATGGCTCTGGACTGATGGAGCAAGATTCTGTCCTTTGGCTCTCCTGCACCCAGAGAAGGGGATGCCGCCCTGCCAGCCTGTTCCTGTCCTTCCTTTGATGCCAGTGCCAGTGAGGCACAACCAGTAAGGGAAGGAAGCCTAACGACGATGACTCTCTGCATTGATTCTGCAATACTGCATTTTAACTGAGGCGTGCATGAACCCGTCGGGTGCTGAGCTGCTGAAAGCTGCTCCTTGTTGCCCTCCCATTGCCACAAGAGCATTCCCATGCAGTGGGAGTGTGCGGTCTTCACATGGGACAGTCGAGTCTTTTAATCTGATAGACAGGATGAAATAAGAAGAATGGTCTTTTAATTTCACTTCTGGTGCTCTCCAGTATCCTGCAGGTTATGAAATCCTTCAGGCAGGGGGACAGAAACATCTCACAGGAATCCTGGGGAAAATAAGGCAATTGTGATTCAATAAAGCTCGCAGTGCCAGTCTATGTTACCTCACACTGGATGGAGGTGTTTAATATTCCGTGTTCATTAACTTCCATGAACTTTTCATAGGGCTTAGCTCTTCTAAGGTTAATGGTTTGGATCTGTGTCTGAGAGTTGAGTTCAAAGGCTGCTCAACTTAAGAAGCTAATAGTTTTCTAGTTTATTTTGTTGGGGAAAGAAAATTCTCTGACTCCACTGTAGGTAAGAAAAGCTCTATGTCCGTTCTTCTGGATAATAAAACTGGGCAAATACATGGAATTAAACTGTTATACAGTATATCATCACAGATTTCGTATAAACAAACCCCTGCTAGCGTTACCCTTTCTTGATGTGAAGACTTGGCCAAACTTCATGGTGGGTGTTTGCATCAGATGGAGTACTGAGCTAGTTATTCCTTTGATGTTCAAAGCGCTCATACAAAGTCCTGTTTCCCTGAGCGCTGTGGGAGTTAAGCACCAGAGACAGCTTCTTGGCTCAGAGCTTCAAGTGTTCTCACAGGGAACAGGTTTCTATCAGCTTTCTTCTGCAGGCGCAAGCTACCAAGGTTTCTCTCCTTCTCTTCCTCTCGTACAGGTGCACGTTTCAGTCTTTGCATTGACACTCACTCTGCATGGAAACATCTCCTCCGATGTAGCTTGAACGCGGTGCAAATCAGGCAGCGGGTGTTTCTGCAGCACATCCTTCCATTGTCTTTTCAGTCGATTTGAATGGAGGGAGCTGTTGCTCTCACCTGATCCCATCAGGTTTCTCCCAAAGCCACCTTCACCACTCAGAAAAGGGAGCTGCAGAGGTGCTGCGCATTTTTTGCTGGAGGCCTGGTTTTGACGCCAGAGAATGTTCCTCCCTTCTGCTAACAGTTTTAAGCACTTATTTCTGCACCGCAGAGCTGCAAAGATTTAAAATGATAAATAAGAAATGACATAGCAAGAACAACCAGACAGACCCCCAGTAACGGCAGATAAAAATTCCTTCATGGGAAATCACGGCCATATCATATTTGTAAGACTGGGGAGATTTCTGCATGCTTACTATTGTAGCAGATCTGGTTTTGCCAGGCCATTTTCATTAGCATCATTAAAGCTTGTGCTGGTGCGGTTTTTAGAGTGATGTCTCTGATGCATTTTCACACCAGCAGACTTTATGTGGCACTGGACAGCCTTGTGATTTAGATTTAGCAGCTGAATTCGCTTGCCCATCTTTAGCAGATAGATATTTGCCTGAATATAGAAAAGTGCTGCTTACGTTAAATAAAGTGACAGAATGAAGCAGAGTGTGCCCAATGCAAAGTTATGGAGGATCAGCAGTTACTGCAGAGAAAATTAAGACCAAAGAGACTTAACTGACTTATTGATGGCTTTATAGTACAGAAGGGTGAATGCAGGTGAATCATCTGGAGCTTGCATCAAAGCAATAAAAGCTTTCACTAATTTCAGTGACTTTGGATTTTATCTCAGTTACATGTAACGATCAGTTAGAGTTTGGGAATTGTTTCTGTACATAATACTAACAAGCAGCTTCTGTCCTCCCCTCCTACAGAGCAGGATGAGCTGGTGTGGGGGCAGGAGAGGAAGAATACGATGGGAACAACGTGCTCTGCTAGTGGAAGTAAAAAAAATGTGTTTTGCTTTTGGATTTCTAAAATTTCAGATGTGTTCGCTGTTTCTTGCTTTACTCAGAGAAGCAAAATTAAGCTGTACTACCAACAGCAAAGTTTGTTGGCTTTTCCTGGTATTTTCAAACACAGTTACCAAAAGTTAAGATACAGACTTAAGGGGGACGGCATACTGGGTGTTCTGCACGGCCACGAAATGTTGTCTTAGAAAGACACTGCAAAGCCACAGGGTTACGTGTCTGCTTTTCCCTCTTGTTCTCGGAAGCAGCAGTCTCACCTAGTGAAAAAAAAGATCTGGAAGCAAAGAGAGGTAAGGAAATCTATTCCCAACAATGTGAGTGTCCAACCTTCATTTAAATGAATTGATCTTCAGCTTCACTTTAGCACAAACATAGGTAAGAAACCAAAATATCTGCTGAACTTTTCTATATAAGTAAATTATTAAAATAAAGGTGGAGGAATTGGTAGGAAAAGATAGTTCAGGAATACATTTTAACCTGCATTGCCTCTGGTTTGCTTTATATCGGATAATTCTTGGAGGTCTTTTCCAACCTTGGTGATTCCATGATTCCCTATCATTTGTGATCACTAGGTGATAAAGTAAATTCCTTGTTTAACCATTTAAGCCTGGAGGCACCACCATGTCCTATAAATGGTGCCACATGACAAATATGGAGGCAAGTTAGAGAAACATCCTGGTGACTGAAATCCTGTGATGTTACCCTCTGTCTTCTCAGGGATTTGAAGAAAACAGAGAACTCACAAGCAAAATATTTCAGTAATGCTCTGAAGCTGACGCATGATATGAGCTCCAAAGCGACGTGTAGAACAGGCTGCCCAGCGTTGTTGTTCAGTCTTCTCAGTCAGTGCCACATGTGTCCTCTGCAAGCACAGAGTCTGCTTGGTGAGATGATTATAGCAGATTTGTGTTGCTCAACAAGAAACAGAAGCTTCATGTCTCGATCGTTCAGCTTTGTAGCACGGCCAGGAAATCTGCCCATTAGAACTGCAAGCCTCTTTCATGCATGGCCAGTTCCAAAGTTCTGGGTAGCGGGATTTGGGAATGAAAAATGTCATCTACAATTATGCATATTTTCATCATGTTCTGTCATGCAAATCTCCCCTCCCCAGCTATGCTACAAATGTTTTGTTTGCATATGTAGGTCAGCCACAGATCTTCAGTGGTCTAACGTAAACATGGGAAGCATAGGTTGATATAAACAAATTTTAACCCAGTCCGAGAAGCACAATAATAATAACACTGACATTTTCCAGGGGGAGCCTGTTTACTAAACATGTTCTTTTCTGACATTTCATTTTATAAAACATTGCTATTGATTTGTGAAAGTACAATTGACAGAAGATACTCATCAATAATGGTGAGGAACTATAAACTTTAGAAATGGATGGGTAGTTCTCAGCGAGTATCTTATTTTTTGACAACAGCTTGAGGAATGTGTTCCTTTTCAAAATCGTATGTTGGAGTATTTCTGTAAGTAATGCTTATTTTGCCACTGTCAGGATGCCAGTGTTACACGATGTTTTAAAACAATTGCGTGCTTCTTACACATGCCACTTGGTGTTTTCCTTGTCTTGGCTATCTTTAAAAATAAAAATATAGAAAAGAATACATTTATTGTCCTTATGCTAGAAATGCTGATGCAGACTCAGCAGTCAAAAAGCATAACAGAGGATCTCAAAGGTACTCTTTAAGAAAAATGTGACTTTATAAACTCGTACGCTTGGTGCGCTCCCATTTCTGACTCATGAATTCCGTGTACCACAAGTTGGCAGTGCGGTTCCTCTTCAGGATGAGAGTTGCTTGGGTCGGCATCGTCACGATGTGAAGCCCGTGCTGTTCAGTGCTGTCTGGGAAAGCAGAATTTTTAGAATTAGCTTTTCAGTGAGAATGTTCCTGGAAATAAAGGTACTGCTGGTGCAGTTCAGTGAAACAGGCCGATCTGGGTTATTCATCACCGGTCTGCATCTGTAAAACTGCGTTGTGATTGTGACACTGCTGACTGCAGAATGGTAATACCGTGCAGATAAGTGTACACGTACACAACACCGCTCTGACAAATTCCCTCCCGTGCAGGAGGGCCCACCCTGCAAATACCACAGCCGCTGGGACACCGCGAGGTGATTTAGAAAACACATTTTCCCCAGCTGACTCCAACAGGCGTACAGTTCTCCTACACAGATCACACAGCCTTACATTTGTGATCAGCAAGTAATAGCAATTAGTTGCTACCAACAAATCTCTCCGAGCAAGGGTCTCAGGAAATAAGCCTGTCTTTAAGAAGACAACTTCGAAGGCCCCCTCTCCTCGCAGGGGACGGGCAGGCGGCAGTTTCCCATTTGTTCTCTTGCAGTTGGACCCAGCGGGCACTTCTCAGCAGGATGCATTCTGCCATGACCCCGGCCGCGGTTCCCGCTCTGTGGGCGCTGTCCGCAGTTGCCGCGTCGCTGTGTGAGGGCGCGTGGAGCCGCGCTCCGCAGAGCAGAGCGGGTGCGTGGTGCAGCACGTTATGGGGCTGTAAGGAACGCCTCACGGTGCGCACAAACGGCTCTGCCTTGCAGCGGTTTAGTTTGGGATTTCCCGTGCCGCAAAGCCTCGCGATGCCTTGAGCCATCTTAATTATTTTCTCGGCTTTCCTTCTGCGCTGCTGTCAATCTCTGTTAACAACGTCCACCCGGCGGCCCGGCCGTGAAATAACCGCCCGCAGCGCCGCCTGCTGCCCGCCCCAGGACAGCGACAGCCCAGCTCGAGGACCGAGCGGCTGTGGCCCCGCGCGTTCCGCTCAGCGGCTGACGAGGGCGGGGTGGGGGGTGACAAAGGCAGCGCCCGACGGAGGCGTCGCTGCCAGAACACACCTCGAGCACCGCCCGATTCCAAGATGGCGCCGCCGCCCCGCCCCACGCCTTTCCGAAATGGCTCCCGGAAGGGGCGGGCAGCCCCTGCCCGCTCCCAAGATGGCCGCGGCGGCCGTCTGACGTCATTTCCTGCGGGGCGGAGGCAGCGCGGGAACCACCTGACGGGCCGCGGCGCCGCCATGGCAACGCGCGGGGGGCGGGCCTGGGCCGAGGCGGCGCGGGATGGAGCCGGCCGGGGCCCCGCCGCCGAGCTGCGCCCCGGCCCGGGAGGCGGAGGAACCCCCGGGGTCCCCGGCGCTCCCCGCCGAGCGACCGCAGGACGGCGAGCCCGCCGGGAAGGCGAGGGAGGAGGCGGCGGCGGAACGGAGCCGCGGTCACGGCCCAGTCGGGCGGGCAGCGCGGGGCAGGGGACGGCGCGGGCCGGAGGAGCGGGGGGCCCGGGCAGGCAGGCGGCCCCGCGTCACCGTGGACAGTTCCAAGGCCAAGACGTCGCTGGAGGCCCTGAAGATCAGCCTGCGGCAGCTGCGCTGGAGGGAGGTGAGCGCGGCTCCGCGGGGCTTCGCTCGGGGCCCGGCAGACTGCGGCCGCGCTCCGCCGCGTCCTGAGCGCGAGTGGAGCGTTCCTAAAGCCCCCGGCGAACATGGCAGCTCGGTTCTTCTGCCGTACTGCACGGGGAGGGCACGGCGTGGGGCTCAGCGCCTGTGGTAGCGCTGCCCTGGCGGTGGGGGGAATGGGAGCGGCAGCAAACCTCGCGTCCTGCAGCTCCTCAATTAAATCCTGGATTTCTAATGTATGTCTTACTGCAGACGTTAGGCTGTTCTTGAAGTGTGAAGATTATTCCCCCGTTACTTTATAAATAGTTCTGTAGGAGCTGAGGCTGCTTCTGGGGGCATCTCCAGAAACTTGTGAAAGCAGCAGAGCGCTGAGAGTGCATTTGGGAGGGGAAGGCGGGGGGCACGGAGCGGGGATGAAATCCGGGCTGAGATGTCTCTGTGTGGCCGTGGCACGCTGTCCTCGGGGTCCCTGCCTTGTCCCGGCTCCTCCTTCAGCCTCATGAGAAACTAATGTTTCTGTGCACCTGGTGCTTTTCACAATTAGTCAGTGCAGTGTGGGGCAGACGGTGCATTCTGTATCGCCCCAGATCTCAGAGTTAAAAGCTATGAAACCTCCGCTTCTCACCTTCTGCTCCTTCTGCAGTATGGTGACAGTGTGCTGGAGGTGTGCAACTGCAAGTTGGCCCACGGGGTGTCTGTCAGCAGCTCTTCTGCGTTCTGCCCAGTGGCAGCAGAGCAGGGGGTTCCTTTTTTTTGGTTTTTTTTGTGCTTTTGGCCAAGTTTTATGCTTGGAATATCAGCACCATTCCATGGGTGTTTCTGAGGCATTGGTTTAAGTCACCCTCACGGCTTTGGTTGGCAATGAGCTGTATTTACCAGTTAAATTTCTCATTTCTTGAGATTTCACTGTTGTGCGTATCTTGCCCCTGCATTTTTCACGTGTGGTTTCCTGCCCTACAGACTGACTTTGTTTTGTGTATTCCTGTTCTTCCTTTGTGTATCTGATCCATGTTGCCAGCATTCTCCTTCCCACTCTGCATCCACAGTAGCGATTTTGGCGTCACTTAATCTCTTTGTGTTTGCTGCCTTCCTCAATATCCTTTCTTCTCCATCCAATAGTTCTGTCAATATTTTCCATTTCATCTGTCGCTTCTCTTCTGGTCCCTCCTTACTCTTCTTTATTTGGTAGTTTCTCCATTGTGTGCTGTTGACTGTACAATTGAGGTGGCCAATAACTCACCCTTCCCAAACAAATCACTGAGATGCATGTCTGTAAAATGCTCTGCTGCATATAGTAAAGCAGTCAATATGTATGAACGTGGTATTATCTTTTGTCAAGAAAGTATTTTCTTGTATCAGGGTACAAATCAGATCATCTTTTGGACCCTCCCGCCCTAGAAGGTGGAGTAATGAAGTGAAACTATTAGTGATGTCTTGTAACTAGTGCTGTTTGCATTGTGGAAGAGAAATCCAAGGGAAACTCTTTGGGTCAAGTTGCATAATGTTTTGAATTCTTTCCTTTTCAAATGTTATAGAAATATAGTAATGTGATACTCAAACAATATCACTGACAGGCAAAGAGCCTGGGAAATAGTTTCACTGTTACAGCAGAACCAGTAGAGGGAACACATACATAGTTTCTTGTTTGATCCATAAAAATAATGTGAAAAAACTAGGCAAGTATTAATACATCCATTGCAATACTGATGTCATAGGGGCTGTTTTTTTGCTCTTTTCCCTTCTGTCACACTTCTCAAGTTGATCGCTTTGCCTTGGTGTCTGTGGTCCTTCTCTCTCACCACTCCTGTCACTGCTTTTCCCATTGCTGCTTTCATTTTGTTTCTGTTCTCTCTGTTTGCTGCTGGGCCTGTTGTCTTCAGTATTTTCTTGGGCAGGAGCTGTTTAACCAGGCTCTTTGAGGTGGACTCCTTTATGCTGATACCTGTTGTCTGATGCATAGCATTATGCCGTGTCATAAAGGCTTTTGAGAGCTTTTTTTTTTTATGTAAGTTGTACATTCTGACACCTCCTTTCTGTAGGTGCCTTGATTTGCCAGAGGAGCTTCGTTTCAGTTCCAGGCTGTTACTGCGAGGTGCTCCCTGGTGTTCTGTGCAAGTAACACATAGCGCACCGTGTGCTCGTGGAATTGTCCACGTGTTAGTAGTTCACTGTAGTAAATTAACATAAATGCCACTATTAGCTCAAAGGAAAAAAATGGGGAAAAAATGGAGAGAGAGGAGCACTTTAAGCGTGGCTGATACCAATGAGGAGTTTATTCTGTGGCACTGGTGCGTGAGGGAGAGGTGAAAGAGTTGGGAATGCTCTGTCGGAAGGAACAGGAGCAATCAAAGAAAAGCCCCAAGCTGCTTTCCAGCTGTGAAGTTCTGAGGAAGTTGAACTGTTGGCTGGGACAGCCCCGTCCTGCAGCACAGGGGGGGTCCTCCCAACCAGCACTGCGGGGTTCAGAGCGTGTGTGCTGGGGACCCGGTCCCTGGCGGTGCTGGCTGGGACTGGCTGAGGCGGTGTGTCACATTCTGTAAGTGAATGCGATGTGCCCGATGAAATAACAGGCATCCTGAGTTTATTCCTCACTCAACAAATTATTTCTTTGAGTGACTTTCAATTACCAGGAGAACGGAGGAAGTGGATGTCTTGGGCATTGCTGTCGTGGCATTTGGAGTTTTGTTTGCCTCGCTGCTGGGGTCGCTGCGTGGAGGCAGAGGAATACTTGGAAATGTGGTGCTCGGGGACTCTGACGAGGAGACAAGTCATCTAACTTGTCATTAAATGTGATGGAACGGAGTGATGTGACCCGTGGGACAATTTAAATTATTGGCTTCCAATCAAAAGGTAGAAATGGGCTGTCAGGCAACTTGACTGTGATGGATGATTCATTGTGTCACAGCTGGGACAACGGTTCCGTTCACTTTGTGGCCTCCTCTTGGCCTTCCCTGACGAACGCCCTCCGCCTCTGAATAAAAGAGACTTCAGAAGGGCCCTGTGGGGCTGGGGAGCAGCAGGCAGCGTGGGCTGGAGGAGCAGGCTGCAGCTGTGGGCACCCTGCGTCCTCGTGCCACTGCACGCCTCTGGGGCAGGGGCTGGGCGTGGGCAGGGAGCCCCAATTTACCCAAATGCAATTAATTTTGTCTGCCAAGCACCGCCTGAGTGGGTCAAACAACCTGACTCGTCATTTCCTTTCCAAACACTATTCTTATGCAAAAGTATAGCGCAGATGATGAAGAATCCCTCCCAGCTTATTCAGGAGATGAATTAGATCCCGGTGTTGGATAAATCCAAATAATCTTGATTTGTCAGAAGTGGAGAAGCTGCTGTGCTATCTGAATCGCTGATTCGGGGCTGAACGGGTTCCACTTCCCAGCCCGGACGTGTGTACTCTTCATCTGCTGCAAAATGATTTCTGTGCGGTGTTTGTAAAGTGCTTTGATATCCTCAGCAGATGAAAGGTGTTATATAAATGCAAATTCTGTTCCTTTCATTTCAATTTCATTAAATAAATAAATAAATAGTTCAGGTTTTAGCGGGAAGGGCTGCGTGAGACCTCGTGCTGCATCTGTATTCTGGGTGCACCTGAGGAGAGGTTGAGGCCACTGATTGTCTTTCAGAGCTGAACAGAATTAATTTTCACTTCTACAAAAACAGTTTTTGCAAGCTGAATAGTAATGAAAGCAGCAAAGAGCCCTCTGTCTCCTCTCTATGGGGTATTTCATCCCTACGAGTAAGGAAATAGTTATGTGACAGAAATAGGAAACGTGTTGCTAAGCTAGGTTAATTTTTTCAAAGGCGTTCACTGAAAAAACTGAAGTTTTAATTAAAGTAGCAAACAGGGGAAGTAATTCACTCAGAAGCTTCCATGTCCTGAAAGGGCTGTGGTCAGAAGTGCAGCATCCCTACCTGGGAGCAGAGGGAGCCCAAGTCCTGCCGGGGCTTTGGGGGCTGCTGCAGGGGCCTGGCTGGGACAGCCAGCAGGGCAAGAAGGGCACCTGCTGTCACAGAGCTTCCTGCTGTGGCTGCAGCAGACAGCTGGAAGGAAGCTGTACGCTTTACCATCTGCGGTGAAGTCTTGTGTGAAAGGGAGAAGCTCTTCAGTTGCAGTTATCCTTAATGTAGCTGAAATCGTTGCTTTAGTCCCGAATAGTTGAAAGCTCAGCAAATGGTTTGTTGAATTGTGAGCTTTCCTTTTAATTACAGACTATTGCTACCAGAAAGGAATATACATGTATAAATGTGTTGTTACTTTGTTTAAGTATCTTGTCTTGAGTATCCATTTTAAATGCTCTGCACCTTGGGCACCAGTGCAGGCCCTGCTTGTTCGGGAAGTTCATGGCAGCTGCCCGTTGCTGTTAACTTACATCAGCAATGCTGACCGGGTGCATCTGGGCCCTGAGCAGGGAGCGGGGCCGCTCCTGGGGCCAGGGCTGAGGGAGCTTTGGCTCAGTATGTATATAACAAAATACAGCCTGTGGGGTTCTTTGCGTTATGATATATTTAAGAACAGAAGTTGATTTGTTAGGGGCTAGTAAGGACAATTCCTCTGAGACCTCCTGTTCTTTTTTCTCTTGATGGTTGCTTGTCACTCCCAAAACTGGAAAGGAAGAAGGAAACCCAAGCAAGAGCATTATCAGAGTTTGTTTACTTCCCAGTGGCAGCCACTTGTTATTGCTGGGCCTTCACATTCTAGAAATAAGAACTTCTTAACTAACTTCATTCCCTGTAGCAGTATTTTACATTACAAACGAGTCATTCCTTAATTGTAGTTGATAGCAAGCTCTAGATTTCTCAGAGCACGTGCCACAGTTGTTTGTAGTTTTTATAAACCTTTCCCGGTGTAACATCCTCAACTTCAGCATCTTGAACTGATGAAGTATTCTGTTTTGCAACCAAAATACACAGCATGTTTTCTTTTGCGCTGTTCTTGGACGGTTTGTGCTTAATGGGAGCGTTTAGAGAAATGAGACGTGAAGGATTTGTGGCCAGTTTGCTTCAGAACTTCTCTCACCTCTTTTCCAGTTCCCTTTTGGCAGACGCTTGCCGTGCGATATCTATTGGCATGGAGTATCCTTTCATGATAATTACATATTCTCAGGTCAAGTCAACAAGTTTCCAGGTACGTTATTTCTGGGTCTGTTTTGAACAAGTGCTGTTAAAAACGGGACTGCTTGAACTTTGTGTGCTGTTCTTTACGTGACTCATCTCCCTGCCGGCTGGTAGGACTTGTAGCGTGTTATTTTTGGTAGGTGAATCGTGTTTAGTGTGGGGTGTGAATATCAGAACGTGGATCTTGAACAATTTGTGAGCTGGAAGTTGTTTCGGACAACGAGAGGTTTTGATGAAAAGAAAACTTTGTCTATGAATTTATGTGGGAAGCTGTGTGTTAGGTTATTACTGAAGTGAAATAAGTATGCAGCTATTGTGTGTTATCTAACGCTTATAACAGTGCTATATCTTTTCTCTTTTCCAAACTGGAAATAATCTGTTTTGTTTCCTACGCCCAGCTGAGAAAGAAGCTCAAAGCAGAGTTCATCAAATGTCTTTTTAATATTGAAGAGTTCATGCCAGCCCTCAGCTTATTATGACTATTCCACTTTTATTAAGCTCCTTTTTTCCTCTTTTAATCCCTGTTGAGATCTCTCTAAATAAGGGCTAAGAGCTTAGGTATTGACTTATCTAAGCCCTTTACTTCAGATTTATTGCTGCTGTTAGTGTGCTGTGAGAGTGAGAAACCACAGACATCAAACTTCATGCTCTATTTACCCAACTTCTTCCTGTCTGTGGGTATTTCACATTCAAATATAAGATGTTATCATTTTCTGGTGGTTTAAATCTCAGTGTTACATGAACGTTACTCTTGCTGCATTCTGGCTTCTACGTGGTAGGTGAGTAGAGAATATTGTCCTTCAGAAGTGGAAATGATCTCCAGGAATGTTGCTGTATCTGGATGCTGGGTTTTACTAAGTTTCTTCTCTTGAAGAAGAGGTCTAGTGAAGAAAGCCCCCAGCTGTTTCTCTCACTGAGAAAGGAGCTGTAGCCTGAACCTAGCTGAGATGTTTGGAAGCGTGTCATTGACACCCAAGAGTAACCCTGAATGCCTCTGTCTTGGGAGAAGCTTAGTCCAGAGCTTGCACTCATCTGGACGTGGTATGATCCAAGCATGAGATTGGAAGCTGCAGGAAAGAGGCTTTCCAAGTTCTGCTGCTCCCAAACCAACCTGTTCTGACACAGTTACGTAGATGAATGTGAAGCGAACACAAAGTGGTCCCTTTCCTGCAATGTTAGCAGGCCGGGGCAGGCAGTAATTTTGGATTGTGGCAAAGATAATAAGACTAAAGCTTTCCATCTATTACTCGAAGTTTTGGATGACTAATTGATTTTTTTTCTTATGTCCCAGAGTAATACATACATTATGGAATAAGTCTGGGAAATGCTACAAGTATTTTTGTCAAATTTAAATTCTGAACGTTTTTCTGGCTTTATTGAAAGCAATGGCTTTAGTGGCTGACATAGGGTGAACAGTGATGTGACAGTTCATTTTCAGGATGGGACTTTGGTGCAGATTCCTCATTGCGTTTCAATACTGTTGTTTTTCCCAGGCATGACGGAGATGGTGCGTAAAGTTACGCTGAGCCGGGCAGTGAGAACGATGCAAGATCTGTTTCCTACAGAATATAACTTCTATCCTCGATCCTGGATTCTGCCCGAGGAATTTCCCCTCTTTGTGACTGAGGTAGGCTGCTTTGACTCAGAACAGCATAACTTGTATGTTGTCCCCATGTAATTCTTTACCAGATTATTGAAAATCACGCTTCAGATGCTGAGGATGACATCTTTTTTTGATTTGCTTGAGGTTGGATATGGTCAGGATGAACTGCTTTTAATTTTTATATTCTAGAACAGACTTAAGAACAGCAATGCTTCTCTGCAATAGTGGAAGTGTTGTCTGAAAATTAAACGTGGTAGAAATGTAACCCTTAGCCTCTGTGTTCTACTGAGTGTAAAAGGGCTGAGCAAGTTCCAGCCCAGCGGTGTGTGGAACGTGGTATCTCATCAGGTCCATTATGTCTGTAGAGTTTCTTGTCTGCCCTGCCTGTTTCATTTAAATTCTTCAAAGCAGAGATTTGTACTCTGTGCTGTTAAGTATATTCATATCTTCCTAATTGCTTGTTTAAATCTCATCAAGCTGTTTCTTTGTTTAAACAGCTTTATATGTAGACTCTTCGAGTGTGCTGGGCTCTGCTGTGGCACCGCAAGTATGGGTAGAAGTGAACAAAATCCCAATAGTACATCACCTTTATTGCTTTAGAAGGAGTAAAAGGAGTGTAAATGATCAGTTTAGCCATGGCAGGTAGGTAAGTGAAAAGAACTTGGAAGCAAACCTTCAAAATGGGGCGCTGTGGTTTTAGCAGGGGCTCTTCTGGGAGCTGTGCCCCTCGCAGTTGCGTGGTGCTGGTGGCTGAGCAGTGGGCTCTGCAGACACGCGCTGTCAGCAGGTGGCACTGCGGGTAAGTGCTGCTCCGGCTGAACGCTTGCTGGAGTGGAAACAATTTGGTTTTTGTTCCAAGAATAACAGATGTCCAGCACCACGCTCCGAGGAGTTTCCTTTGCATATGTTTTTCCATCTGTGTTTGAGAGGAGCGTTGTTCTTGTTATCAAACATTACATTTTATGTTGTAAGAGTTTGTTTAGCTTAACGCAAGTTTGTAATGTAAGTCCTGTAAAACAAGAAGTAGTACCAACCAAAAGCACTGTCAGCCCTTTCGTTTTTTCACTGTCCCTTGTATCTTCCTCCTGCTAGAAAACACTACAGCCAGTCTCAGGTTTATCTTCCGTGCTTTAAGAGGCGGTCATCATGGGCAGAGCTGTGCTCTTAACTTTGCTGTGGATGAGCTTCAGGTGCTGGGAAGCACCAACAAAATGTAGGTCCCTTATTGTCGTTCGTATTAAAGTGAGATGGCGGCGGCATTTTTAACGTGGGGTTAAAAGTTGATTTTAGTTAGCAAATATTTATTTGTGTGTTTTAAATATTTATGTTATATCTTCTAAAACATCTCCATTAACGTGTCCCCATAACGGAAGATGATTTACAGATAAACGCATCTCCTGGGAGCTGCAGTAATCATCCCTTCACTTTCACAGAAGAATCTAGTGGAATCTGTGCGATAAGAATTCATTTTTAATAGGAATTTCCAATTTCAGAAAAATAACTAGCTTGGGATTCAAATTAGGACCGTGATTGCTCTCATATTGCCTTCTTTCTGTTGTCTGTGAGGATGATGAATAGGCCTAGTGTGATTAATTTTTAATAAGAATCTAATTTGGACAGTCTAATTTCCAGCGCTGGGTATTTTTGGTGGCTTAATCAGGTTTTCAGCTGTTGGGTACCTCTTAGTTACAGACATGAATAGTCTATTCTTGGTGCTGTCAAATCTGAGAACCCATCCTATGTATTTTTTCAGACCACTATTTCATTCAGCCAGTGTTTTCCTCAGGAAAGGAAAACCTGCAGCTGAATCTGATTTTCACACTGCTGGACACCTGGCTGCCCTCTTGCTGATGGCTGTCAATGGCTAGCGTGCTTTTAAAGACAGTTTCCTTCTGTCCAGCTAAGTACACAGAAATATTTCATGCGAATGGATTTTGTTCTGTGACTGATATTTCTCGGTCTGCCTCATAATGTGAGTTGTAAAGAATGTAGTTGAGGGGATTGTGGTGAACATGAAGATGGCTGTTCAGGGATGCTCTTGAATATCAGGAACATCAGTGTTCTTCAAGCCAGTCAGTCTGCTGACAAATGGACTGACTCTGGGTTATTGTTCCCACCCATACTCTCTCTGGCATGTCTTGATGGCCTAGAAGGCCTCAGCAATATCTGGAACACTCCTGACCCAATCTGGAAGCACACCTGTGTAGCTGCCTGGAAGGAGGACAGCTGGAGGGAGCGTGTGCACCGTGCTGAAGCCTGCAGCTGCGGGAGGCCTCGCCTGTACCTCGGAAAATAATTTCCTTTGCCCTTAAATTGAAAGAGTTGAGCATGAGATATTGATCTTCTTTCACAATGCAAGGAACCATCATATTAAATTAACTTGTCTGGCTTTGATTAAGACCTTTCCTGCAAATAATATTGTCTTTTTTTTTTTTTTTTCTTTAGAATGGCTTCCTTACTGAATCAGTGGGGTTACTCTGTCCTTTGTGTATCCTTGTGCTACTTTGTGGAAACATGACTGCATTAAATATCTCAAGGATTTTAATGTAAAAGCAAGAACGTAAACCCCAAACTGAAGTATGTTACATCCCTCCTCTGTTAGTCTAGATTGCAATGCAAGTTGTCTGTTCTCTGGCCGATTTCTTCTATGACTCTCCTGCTGTCTTTGCTGGTCAGAAAAAATGTGGTGTTCTCTTCATCAAACAAGATGACAAATCAGGGAAATGTGTTGCCTTTTATTTCTTGACGCTAGCGCGTAGGGAGCACGTGGCATTTAGACTTTACAGTGTCCTGGCCTCCCTTTGTAGCAAACGCGCGTCTTGCTCTGACCTCAGACAGCAATCAACGATGGTTAAAATGCAGAATTTCAAAAGCAGGTTGCCGTGCCATCTTTAACAACAGTCCCCAGAAAGCACTGTCTTTTTCTGAATAAGTGCTGCTGCTGCAGAGCAGAAGTAGCCTGAGGCGTGAGGGATAGGCGAGAGCAGCAGGCAGATCTCCCTGCTCGCTTCACAGAGGTTCTGTGTTATTTCTGCCCCAGCAGATCATGATTGGCTCTTTGTTTGTACAGCTTGAATCACAGAAGAGCACGTGTAGTTGTGGAGGTTTAAGATTAGCCACGTACCCTTCTGGTATGCTAACTTTAGCAAAGTGAGAGCTAGAAAGAATCCTCCGGTATGGGCATAGCATCACGTAATGAGAAGATTATTCCTTACTGGTAAAAAGGCCAGGAGATAAACCCTGCTTTCCTTCTTTGCACGTTAAGGCCGCAGATCTACTTGGACCTGTTTATCCACGAGTAGGTTATGTAAGCCTGATCTCCGTTGTGGTGCTTTGTCCCTTGGAGTGACCTAATGGAAGGAGGATCTTCGTTCTGCTGGTGTGATGCTTGTCCGTGAGAGAAGTCCTGGTCTAAATAATTAATCTTGAATTTCTGCCGTAGTTAGTAGGAGGGCTTTTAGTAATGGGATTCTTCATAAACATAAATAATTGGATTGAAAAGAGCCAGAAGTCCTTCAGACCTTGGAAGCATCACCAGTAGCAGAGGTGCACCTCTAGCGTGGATCAGTTGCTTGAACAGGTGCTGCAGTGTTCTGCCTGAGAACCTCAGTTTTCTTACTGCCACCCACCTTTTCCTGTGTTCCTTTTTTTTTCTTTTCCCTCTTTCATTCTGCTGATTGTGGCAACTGGTTGCTTTTTCTTTGCTGCTTTGTGCCCTCGGTGCCTTAAAGCCATTGCCCGGTTGTTGCGGCAGGGAGGGCCGGGCTGTTACAGCCGGAGCATCCTCTGCTTCTGGGCTGCTTCTGTTCAGAGAGCTTGTTAGCATGAAGAGCATTTGACACCATTTTTAAGAAATCTGCAGAGCAGAAGCCATTTCTGTGAGGGAGGTTAAATGTATTCTGACTGTTGACTTTTCTAAGCATTTTTGCCTTTTAAAGTTTGTTACACCAGTGTGGATGCTGGTGTTGGCTGTTTGCAGGCTCATACACTAGAGTGCACTGTGTTTCACGCTGTACCAGCACAGGAATGGTGAATGCCTGAGCTGGGTGAACATCTGCTCTAGCTTGAGGTGTGGAGTGCTGTGCAGATTCATCCAAAGGTTTTGATTTGTCAAATTCTCCCCCAGCTTTCCTCCTTCCTGATGTCACACTATGTACATCTAACGGAAGCATCTGCATCGTGGTGGTTTAAGAACAGATTTTCTTAATAGGAATCAAAGCCACTGGTAAGAGTTGTTGAGGTGGTGATAAGGTTTTCTTTCTCTTCCATTGAATGGAAGGCGAGTAGTTGCATGTCGGGCCGGAGGGGAATTCTGCTGCAATTTAGAAAAAATGTTCATGTTGGAGAGGAGTGGTAGGTAGCAACTGAGGCGTAAACTGTATGTTTTATTTAGTAAATTCGTGGTATTTTCTTAATATCTGTATATGGCTCAGTATGCTCCAGATTTACTAACACTGGGTATCTGCCTGAAAAATATTCAGTGGTAGAAAAAGATATTACCTGTGTGAAATTCTTACTTCCTTTTTTTCTCCCTGCATTGTTTGTCTGCGTGGATATCTCCATAAGCGAGGTGCCTTCCTTTGTCAATAATTTTGAAATGCAGCACAGAATTTTAACTTTACAGTTTCATGAATGCCTTGTAAAATGGACCTGGTGAGTTACATGGCATTTCATTCCATAAATTGGTGCATAACATTGAAAAGAAGTTCCTGGAATTGTTTATACAATGCCATGTTCAAGAAAATGTCCTTGTATCTGCACTAGTAGCTCTCTACTCTTGTCTGTTTTATTTAGTTTTATGCTTGTCACCACTGTTTATCTTCTACATTTTTTTGATATGGTGTTTCCTACCATTGTGATGCGATTGTGCTACTTTATTTTTTGTTAACGTGTGTAATTTTCTGCCTTTCACAACACCAGCTCCTTTTGTCCCCCAGTTAGCATCCTTCAGTTTAATTATTTTCCTTCTAGGTTCGTGTGATGAAAGAGAGCGATCCGTCCTGGAAGCCCACTTTCATTGTGAAACCTGATGGCGGGTGCCAGGGGGATGGAATCTACCTCATTAAAGACCCCAGTGATGTCAGGCTGGCTGGCAGCCTGCAGAGCCGCCCGGCGGTGGTCCAGGAGTACATCTGCAAACCACTGCTTGTTGACAAGCTGAAGTTTGATATTCGTCTTTATGTCTTACTGAAATCCTTAGAACCTTTAGAGATTTATATAGCCAAAGATGGACTTTCTAGATTTTGTACAGAGCCGTATCAAGAGCCCACTCTAAAAAATTTGCACCAGGTTTTTATGCACTTAACTAACTACTCACTAAATATCCATAGTGGGAATTTCATCCATTCTGACAACGCAAACACTGGCAGCAAGAGGACTTTCTCAAGCATTCTATGCAGACTGTCTTCCAGAGGAGCTGATGTCAAAAAGGTTTGGTCAGATATAATTTCACTGGTGATTAAAACAATTATTGCACTGACACCAGAACTGAAAGTTTACTATCAGTCTGACATACCAGCAGGAAAGCCTGGGCCAACTTGCTTCCAGGTAGGTAGGAATTCTGTCAAGAACGCAGTTATTTCTATGCATGGATTCACTTTCTGGATGTGTCCTTTGTTTTGTTGCTGATCACTTGTTAGATGTAGTGGAAGGAGGAATGGCGATGCAGCCTGAGCAATGCATTGTATGAGTTCACAGCTTAGGTTCTCCTTACCCAAGTTTTACCTGAGAAATCTGTCAGTCGACCTATGTTACTGTGGAGGATTTTCAATGGCTATTGATCATTAGCAGCAATATTGACTCCAGTTCCCAGCTTCTGGATGATACAGCTTTGAGAAGCTTTGCAGTTGCCTAATGCAGCAGTGATGATGGCAGTTTTTGAGACCCAGTTGTGATAAATGCTGAAATTCTGTGTTGATGGATGCACTATTTAGAGGTGGATGTAGTATGAAAGTAGATATTAGGGTCAGTTAGGATCAAAGACACATGGCTGCAGTAATTATTCAGCAGTATTTTTTGTTTCTCAGTTATTTCTCTTCTGTCCCTCAAATGGTTCTTCCACACGAACGCTGACCTTTGGACGAGCACTGCATTCTCTAGAAGAACACCTTAAATAGAAGGAAAGTAACACGCTGTTTGTTATGCGCAGATTTTAGGGTTTGACATTCTCCTGATGAAAAACTTGAAGCCCATGTTGCTAGAAGTAAACGCAAACCCCAGCATGAGAATAGAGCACGAGCAAGAGGTAAGGCCTCTCAACATGACAGTGATATGGGAATGAAATTGTTTAGGGTTGGTTTTCTGGTCTTTTTCCTTGTTTGAGATATGAAGGCTGTCTGCTAATATGAAAACTCCAAAGCTCTCTGTAATTTTCTGCTTTGAAATCATTACAAATCTCATACCCTTGAAATATGACTTATTGGAACAGTGAAAGCTCTCCATCGTCTTTGTCGTAAATACATTTATTCATCATCCCCTGCAGTTTTCTTAACTGTATTTAGAGGATTGCTAAATTTTTTTTTTCACGTTTGTATGTATAATATAAATGGTAATATTGGCAGCAATCTTTCTTCTTTAAATTTTGGGTTACTGGAGAAATTTGCTAAAATTGTTGTAACATCATACGGAAAATATTAAGGTATTTGCTTATACTTTAAGAAGTATTTTGTTATCTGTCATTCTGTATTTAAAACATATGTGGTATATGTAGGGCTGAGAAGATGTAGAGTCAATAATCCTCAGTTCTACCCTGAATAATTCCATCCCTTTCTAAATTAAAGCTCTCCCCTGGGGTGTTTGAAAATGTCCCAAGTCCTGTTGATGAAGAAGTGAAAGTAGCTGTTATCAGAGATACTCTTCGTCTGGTGGACCCTCAGAAAAAAAAGAGAAAAGATACCCAGTAAGTGTTTTGACTTGTGTCATTTAGTGGCAAGCTTAAAGATGTTGTTCATGTTCTGTGATTTCAAGGGCACATTTGTTGTCCATTTGTAGAAAGAAGTAATCAAAAGAATTGTATAGGAACGTTTCTTTAATGCATGCTAAAGAGTGCCCTGAACAAGACATGACAGACAGTATTTACAAGTTCTGTATTGTTTTAATACTATAAAAGATCAAGCTTTTCCCAAAGGCAATGCTACACAGAGGTTGTGGGTCGGCGTGTAGGATGTCTGTCTGTACTGTGTTACCTTCACCCTTAGGGTTACTTCAGTGTGTGGAACTCCAAGATCTCCTTTTAGCCTGTAATTATGCAACTTTGCTTTGTTTTGTTTAACACTGATGTAATGTTGGGCATTCATTTAATTACCTATTATATCTGGAAAAAAGGCAAGTGATGATTACAAAAAGGAATTGCTGGAGAATGCTGGCGTGTGTCTGGAAGCTTATTCAACTGAGAATTCTTCTCTGATATGTTTTGACTGCTAAATAATTTAGAAGAGGATTAGTCAGCCATGAGACAAACCATGGGCTCTTCCCAGCGAGAATTCATCAGTGATGCTGCTTTTTTCAGGCTGATCTGTTGGTGAATATCTGCATACCTGCGCCTTAAGTCAATCCCGTTTGTTACTGCGTGGGGTGATGTTCCTGTAACTTCTTGTATGGATATGCAGGAATTCATGTGTGACACTTCCATATGTGTTCAGCTGGGATTTACCCCTCCTGCTTCCGACTACTTGTTATTGAATGGGCTGGCTCCTGGGGCTTCTTGAGAAAGGCGTGGTTTTACTGTAAGCTTCAAGTGAGGGATGACCTCGTTCTGATTGCCCGTGAAGATTTACACAAAAGTAGAAGCATTTGAGATAAGAACTGAGCCCCACTTGCTTTTGCCTTGTCCTCACATGGTTTTGCAGTGCTTTTGTTTTGTATCCTTTCTCACACTCTTTTCAGTGCCTTTCTGCTAGTTCTAACGTGTGCTCCTCCATTCCTTCTCCAGATGTTTCTACCGGTAGCTACAGAGAAATGCCATCCATGTAAGTTTGCTGGGCAAGGATAATTGACTGGATGTAGAAAGCTGATAGTATTTTATCTGTCGTTGTAGTACTTCTAATCTAATTGTGCTCGGCAGCAGGAATAGCAGAATTTGTCCTATTAATACACTGAAGTAAATAAATAGAGGCTGGTGATGGTCAGTACTGTTGATTTCTGGGTGGAACATCTGTCACTGCTAGATTTTGAATTACAGTGGTGTTTTTTCCAGCTTAGGCTTTGTCAGCAACGTTTGCTCCTTTGACTTGAGTTTATGATCTAGGGGAGAGCTTTGGTGCCAGCTGCTCATCGTATCATCAGGAGGGAGCAAAACAAAACCCAAGAGGAAGGGAAGGAGCAGGATGTAGTTGGGTACGTGTCATGCAGAGCCGGCTGTCCCTTCACAGTGCCCAGGAAGCGATGGCAGTGTGTGTTTTTAGCCAATCTGCAGCAGCCAGTGTGGTCAGAAGAGCTGGCTGTGCCCACCTCGTCGCACAGGAACGCAGCGTAGGGGCTGCACTGTGCTCCATAATGTTTCTGCAAAACAAACCCAACAACTTGTATAAAGCATAGCAGTACTCAATTTGCTGCGGGCTGCCTGCTTGCAGCAGAGGTGCTGTGTGCAGCCTGCTGGAGGTGGGAGAAGTGACTTGAGCCTGAAGGAAACTTGCACAGTTAAATGAACGGTCTGTTGACACCAAGCAGCGTATGAAGTAAATCAACATTACTTATGTAAACAGCTGTTTAATTAAGATGATCACTGATGCAAATCATTGTTGTTTTCTCCCTCCAACAGAAAATCTATTTTAAAACACTTTGCAAACTTTTTCTTGCGCGTAGTTTTGAATCCGTATAGTAGTAAAAGGTGTTCAATATTCGCTGAATTGTTAGTAATTTAGTCTTCTTAAAATTGTATCAAATATCAGGAGCAAAAAGGAGAGTCCGCCTTGTGCACAAATACTGCGTGTTCTCAGCTGGCTGTTGCTCTGTCTGCTGGTGTCACTGGCAGCCACGTGTCACTCGGGGCCCATCTGCTCTGGACGCCTTCAGATCACTTCTATCACCCACCAACACTACTGAGCTGCCTTCCTGTCCTGCCGGGAATATTTGTGTCCTCCTTTATTAATGCTAATTGATCTGGAGATAATGAGAGAATTCTTTATATTTGTGTTGCTGTTGTTTCTTCTGTGTCCTGGTATGATCTCTTGGATTTCCATGTTTAGTTTCTTATATATTTGAAGACAGAAAACAAGCTTTTTATTCCTTTGACAGAGAAGCCATGGTATTACACCGTGTTTATCATTGTTAGAAGTACGAGTTGCTCATGGAATAAAATCTGCTTTATACATGTTTGAGACGAAGAAGGTGCAACCCCCTGAGTAATACAGTGGCTTTTGTTCAGCAGTGAAATTGCTGTTGACAGAAAAAAGAATTGAAACACTTTGGAAACTAAATGTAATTTAACGTATGGCGGTTATAAAAAATAATCAATTCGTCGTGTCCACAAGAAGAGTTTTTGCTCTGTTGCTTACTATGATATTGCTGTTTCATCACTAGTTTATCTTTTCTTGAATGCTTCTTCTTTGTACATACTGTTATTATTATTTTTTTTAATTTGAATTCAGTTTTGGAACTTGTGATCTGATTTTTTTTTTTCTTCTGTTTAAAATAGTCAGGTATGATTCTCTTCTCTGGATTCCAAGGCTCTAGCAAATGGCAAATGCGATGAACTGATTTTCTGAGCAGTAAGAACCCCAGTGTGGTCGCTCTCAAATATTTTTGCAGGCTCAGCGTGCAGACACCAGCTAATGTCACTCTGTTCAGGGAGCACCCTGGAGATACCAATGTGTGTCGGCTTGACTTTTTTTCCCCCTCTAAGCATTGTGTATTTAGGAGGAAATTCTAGTCAAGATTTGGTAGAACTTAATTTATGATGTTTCTTCTTGAACAACAAAAAAAAGTATTTGTTCATTCTACTCTATGAATGACAATCTCACTTTCAACAGTTTCTTTCTCTGGTATTGGGAAAAGCTACCAGTTTCTAGAGAAAATGGAATCTGTATTTACTTAAAAGAAGGGGAGTGGGGAAAAAAGACAGAAAATCACCTGGGTGGCTGTATTTCTTTTATTTCCCAGATACTTTCCTAGTCAGTTTCATAACCTCCCCTGGTGCGCACATTATCTTTGCATAGCGTATTTCACATCTCTCGAGTATGATTATCCTAGATTTGATGACCGGTGTCATTCCTGCTGTTGATCACTGCGTTTATCTCACTCTGCATATTCTCAGGTTGTGGTTATGTGACGGGGTGGTTTAGGAGAGGCTGAAACTCAGGGCACGAGCATGGAGAGACTGAGCAGGATAACAGTGGTGTGGCAGCTCTGCTGGTCGGCAAGGAATGGCTGTTCTCAGCCTGGCTGTGAAGTGCCCTGGTGTGTGCTTCTGTGAGCAACTGCAGGAGGTTCTGCAGCCACTCATTTTGTGGGGTTGTCAGCGCCTTTGGCATTATTTGCACGTAATAAACTCATTCGTACTTCGTACCGATATTTTGGTTTCCATTTGCTAATTGACTTTTTTAGCTGAGTCCTGCAGCTTTAGGTTGATTCCTGCGTTCCTTTGTTATCGCTTGGAAGTCTGGTCAGGTTTTCAGCTATTCAAATGCTTCTCAAGCACCACCTCTTCATTTCAAGCCTTATTCCTGCCCGAGAGTCTATAAGCTCATATGAATGGCTTTTTTTGAGATTGATCTTTCTACTCTGGTTCATTTTAGAGGCTGACACAATTCTTTTTTCCATCAGTCAAAATGACCGAGCATTCATATTCAGCATCATTCTCTCAAAGCCCTTTGGAAATACATTGAATTAGACCCTTTCTCTTTCCTAGAGGGTTTTTTGTTTTATTCCTTCATCGGGCAATCTGCCAACTTCAGTATCAATTCTTGTCCGTTACATTAGGCCGTGTGGCTTTTGAGAAGCTAGACATGTGGGGATGACTTTTAAATGTGATGTTTGCCAGTGTTACTTCAGTTCAGATCAGCGGAACGTTAACTTTGTTTTTCTGTCAATTGGGTAGCTATTATTTCTGCTGCTGTTTTCCGTCCTGCTCAAGAAGAACTACCCTCGACTACCCTGTTTGGTTTTGTGAAGCTAATGCTGTAGGTGCCTCGATCTTTGCTCTCTGTTCTTGTGATTCCAGGTATTCATCTGCTTCGTTGTTAAGAGCTCTTAACCTTTTTCCTATTGATTAAGACAGGCCCTCTTGGAATTTCCATGAGCTAAAATATGGGATGTCTCTCCATGAAACAAAGCGAAGGATCTGGTAGTGCTTGACTCACTGAAAGGTTTTACACTGGTTTTAAGAGCCACTTAAAGGAAAGCTCCACGAGAGTGCTTATTAGAACAACAGAAAACATAGTATTGAGTCCAGAGCAGTGGTAAATAACATGAATGCACTGTAGAAGCAGTCCTAACAATTTTCTTTTGAAAATCTTCTGATAGAAGATAAAAACTTCTAAGTTCATAAGTGGCTGTATTTCCTATGTAATCTGAAAGGTTTTAATTGACTAAAAATGCATGGCTTAAATACAGATGAGCAGTATTAATTTATCTTAAAAAATCTACCCATAGCTTAGATACAGAAGGAAGTCAAAGTCAGTGATTCACTTCAATGGTTTTCTCTATGAAACCATTGCAGGAAAAGCTGGGCTTTATAGTGTATCAGGTCGGTCTGCATATTATTGTTATATATAAATATTGCAGAAGATCTTCAGTTTTCATCTCTGAAAGACTTCAGGCCTGATTCTACGCTCTTCAAGAAATATCCCTTGTGGTTACTAAGGTTTGCAAAGAATTCTTTACATATTGCCAATCTGACTGACATTAGTGATCTTTTTATCTTGTACTTTCACCCTTACTGAAAGCTTCGAGTTGCTGCATTTTCCGTGCAGTATCGTAGCTTGGTTTGTAACCTGCTGTTGTGAACATTTGGGATGTTAGAATTTATTTTAAACGGTTTTTCTCAATGCTGTTCGTTGGTGTTATTTTCATCTCTCATATTTTACAATCCTTTGCTAGTAAAATAGAAGACTCGTGGAAAATTACTGGCGTTCTCACAAGCAGCGCAAAATGACCCCACATTTGAGGAAAGGGTAATTGATGATTATCTTCTTTTAACCTTCAACATTGCAAAAAAAAAAAAAAAAGCCATTTTTCAGCAGTACAGTTTTGCGAGATTCTGTGTTCATCTGCTCATATACTGTATTCAAACATATCTCAAATGTAAAGATTGTATTTCAGCTTCCACATAAAGAGTGCATGCAGTCTTATTTTGAATCCCTTGAAATGACCCCATGTGGAGGGACAGCAGGGTTGGCTTAGAAAATCCTAACCAAGCAAGCTGATGACAGGTCCAGTTCATTTAAGAAATATAATGGACGAGAATTGTGATGAATTGCAGAGTTGCAAAAGGTTTTGTTTTCAACACGGTGGAATTAATTGGTCCAAAAATGCAGTATATGCTTGCAGTAATTGGCATGCTGCAGTGCCTTGAGCTCTGATGTGAACCTCACTCTGTTTTTATGTTATCAAACTGCAAATGGAGACCATTGTGTCCAATTAGACTTGAATGCTAATGTTTTGAGGTGTAGCTTATCTAATTGCTTTGTTATTGACACGTTTTCTTTTTTTGCTCTCTAGATATTCTAGTGTGGAAATAACGAAAGGTCTGAAAGGAGCTAGGCAATGTGACCTGACATAAAAAATTGGAACTTTCCAAGCATTCTCATATCATAACATGCTGTGGCAACTGCATTTTAGATATTTGCACAATATTACCCTTTAAGTTGATTATTAAGAAGCCTTTTTGTTTCCTCTCAGTATAATTCTCAAACGAAAAGAATATCTTTGTGATGAAATACACAGACAGAGCAGGTTGTATCAGATAATGTCGCTTTCCTCTAATCTTTGTAGTGTGGCCACAGAAGTTGCTGTAATCTTCAAGGTTTGCCCAGGAAGAAGGGAGCTCAGGCATAAAGCAGGGTGGCTGCTTAGCATCCTTCCACATGGCATAAAAACGAAGGTGGAGGCAGTGAGCCCAAATAGATCTTTGATTTCAGTTATTTGATTACATGTCATAAATAAATCTGAAAGGTAATAGAATTGGGCTTAAGACACGCTGTATTTTGCATCTCTCCGAACCAGCAGCAGTGACCACTGCAGGAGCACTATGCTGGCTTCACTGAGGTAATAAGAAGCCTGGCAGCATGGCTTGGAGCTTGGTGGCTGCTGGAGCCTTGTTGGGTACGTGACAGCTGCGATCTGGGAGTGCCTTTGGTCTGTGCTCCTGCTTTGACTGAATTCAAAGGAAATAAGCTTCTTTTGTCTTTTTTTTTCCCCCCCTCTTAAAAGCAAAGAAGCAAACAAAAAGTCAAAAACATCAGCATAAACACTTCAGTGCTTCAAAGCCTTCCTGGGAGCTTTGCTGAATTCCTGTTTGTTGTGTTCAGCCATTGCTGATGCCAAGCTTCAGCTGAACGAGGGGGAACTCGCAGTAAGCACGGTCTGAAGCTCAGATCATGCTGAATAGGATATAGAACAAATAGTAATTTTGATGTTATTCATTAAGTATTTAAGTGCTTTGCCGGGTTAGCCCTCCTGTTTCTGAGTGAGGAAATCACTGTAAGTGTTTGGGCCGTTCACCTTTTCCTTTCATCTCAGAGGTGAACTGGCTTGCAAAAATAATAGAGAAGTCTGTTATGTTCTCAGATGTTACTTCTACCACGCGCTGTAGCCTCCAAAGCTGACATCCCTTCAGCCTGAAAGGGGCTGGTGTTTTTGTGCTGAAGGAGGGCTCTATTGCCAACCAATTTTCCGTATGTGGCACAGGTTGACAGTTATGTGTCAAGCACCTCGGGAAACAGAGCCATCAGGAAACGCGTCAGCTTTCAGGACCGAGTGCTTGTATTAACTCCTGGGTGGAATACTGTGATTGCTGGGACAGAATGGTGAAAATTATATATTTTCCTGGTAAAATATTTACTTTTCAAGATCTTCTTCTGTTGTAACTACGGGGTAAATGCAAGCATTTAGTTAGCTAGTATTTCTTCTTAAATGGACATGGAAGGAGAAATGAAGGAAAAATGGAGACTGTTTCTCAGATTCTTGCAGGAGCTTTATTATTCTCATCAGCTTCAGGCCGTCAGAAAGTCGCTTGTTCTCATATAGTGCACAAAATGGGTATGAATATTAGATCATAAACCATATCTGAGAACTGTTCCCTTATTCCCCTGTTTATACTCAAATAATAACGATGGGGGAGTAGGAAGCAGGTCTTTAAGGGACGGCAAAATTAAGTGCTTGGGATTTTGGCTTGACTTAAGCACAGGCATCGAGCAGGAAAAATAACATTTTCCCTCTTACAGATATCCTTCAGGTGTCGGTTCCACAGGATCCTGGTTTTATTACATCAATCACGAGCAGCTTAAGGCTTCCAAAAACACAGTCACAGACAGATGTTGAGCCTGTCTGGGGATTAGAAATATCCTCTTCCATTAAGTATAAATTAACTTAATCACCAGGTATGAAAGATAAGCAGCATAAACATCATTCCCTGAAGCTTTCATTTAAATTAAAATTCTATTTAAAACTAGGCTTGTATTTTCTATGACTTGATCCCCCTTCAAAGAGATTATATCTGCTGTAAATTTTTACAGTGACAGAGTGACAGAAATTAATGTATTGGGGGCAGTGACGTTCTCTATAATTTAACTTCTGCAGCTTGTCGTCTTTTGAAAAGAGAGATGATTGGCTTATTTTTAAGTAATAATTGGTCTCTACTCTCTGAAAAAATAAGAAAGCAATAAAACTGCCTGGCACTGTTGCCACGGAATGAAAGCAAAGCCACATGACTTAACAGCAGCGTAATCATCAGCAGTGTTATTCTGTGTGTGGAGAATTCACCTGCTTTAATGGGAGGATTACTGCTGATAAAATGCAATTGCGCTGCCGCTTTCTGCTCCATCGCGTGGCAGGGCAAAGCTCCTTTGCTCCTTTAGCATAATTGTGGCTGCTTTCTAAGAACGATTTTCATTTGGGAAGAAATACCCTGGGGCGCCCGGCTTTCTGTTTGAAACCTTTATTTATTTATTTTGCCTCTTCTACGGAGAGACCCTTGGTGGTCTAATTTAGTGTTGGTTTCAATACGAGGCAGATAAGTGCCTTGAAAGCAAAGAGCGAAAACAAATAAATCTATCAGGAGTAATGAAAACAAAGCCCTTCCTTCAAAGGAAGCTAGCGGGGGGCGGTTCAGAACGGAAGGTGCTGCTTTCTCACACAGTGTGCAGTCAGACTGGAGCTTCTTGCTGTCACGTGCCGTGAGCGCTGGTAGGCTCCCCGTGTTAAGAAAAGTAATCGGATTAGTTCATAAAAGTAAACTCGTGAATGGTTGGTAATACAAAGGCATTGTTCGGTTGTTGACTGTTTCCTAAATGATTTAATGGTGTGAATGCGCACGCACAAACACGCTCACACCTATAGCCTCCGGTGACGTACTCGTATCAATTCCTTGGGGGAGATCTGTATACAATGGTGATAAATGGGTGGATAGATAGATTTGTCATGCAAAATCTTCTGTGCTTATAACTTTGCTAATGTAGTCCTTGCTTTGAGAATAGAGGCTCAGCTGAGGGAATTAATTATAGCTTCAGAATCCAGAACATAGTATTTTCCTCTATTAGGTAAGCTGTAGTCAGCTGTTTAAAAGAAGAAATTGCTTAATTCTTACTTCTAACAATGCTATGAATGTTAAATATATGAAGCAAGCATTCTTAGAACTATTACTGTTCCAGTTCTTACCCAATTTTGTTCTGAGCCGGACAGCTAAATTTTCTGTGCAAGTATACAAAATGTTGTGAATGCTGCAGCCTTTAATTAGCAGTTGCAAATTTGTTTGTCCCTTAGCAACTTGTATTTGCATAAAGATTAAGGCTGGTCAAAATGAAAGGGATATGACATAGATGGAGAAAACATTAATAAGTTAGTGCTCATGCATAAAAGATAAGTAGTCTTGGATGTAGTTTCCATAAGCTTTATTAAAATTGCAGTTCTTTTTTAAAGATGCAGTTACTATTTTCTCCACAGTCGATCATTTCTAAAGAGAGATCTGTTGTGAGCTGCAGAATTAGAGAAATTAATGTATTGAGGTCAGATGTTGGTATGGAAATGAAGCCTTGCTTTTATTCTGTACGGCACCAGAAGCATTACCTTATATTTGACCTTTCATTCATTCATCCTGACTCAGCTGTGTCAGTCAGAACAATTAATTCTGAGGAGCAGCTTTAAAGTGCAAGTCTTGGCTTTCTTCTCCTCCCCTTGCCTCTTGGAGAGCCCACGAGAAAGGAGCCAATAGAGAACATCTCTGCAGGTTTCTCTTTCTAGAGATTTGTCCGAATTTTGGAGTTTCTTATCCCTTCCTCACAGCTCAGTGCAGCGCTTGTCCACAGACATTGTGCAGGGTTTTCAGGGAGACCAGAGCGAAGCATGTGAGCCTCGTGTGTTGTACAGGGGCTCCAGGTGGATCCTGAACGAGACGGGACACGATGCCGCTTGGAAGTCGTGTTCTGGAGTAGGGAAGAACAGGATGGTAAATATTCTATAGGAGTTTTGTGGTGTTAAGTTCTATGAATGCTGTAAAAAGAGTAATTCTGCATTTTCCATTTGACTGATGAATTAATGATAGAAGTGGACATGAAAGCCCCTCTTAAATATTTGCTGCTGTCGTACTTTGAACTGTGTTTCTGCTCCGTGTAGCTGTACTGACAGTGCTTGTGCCCATCGCTGCCTGGCTGACCCCTGGGCAGTTGTGTCCCCCCATTTGCCCCTAAGCTGTGTAGATGGCGGATGGCAGCTGAAATACAGAAGAAAATGTAATGTGCGTGGCAAGCAAGTGTAAGTTATCTCATCACTAAGGAAAAGAAAATACATTGTGCACCGTTTCCTTGCAAAAATGTGCAGATCACAGTAAAATTCTGTTTTTGTGGACACTGAGTCTGGTTATAATACGCATAGCTTGGCAGTTTTGCTTAATTACTTGAGACCGCACAGAGGTCGGGTGCGTACAGTTATGTTGACAAGACATACAGAAAATAAACTTCTACTGAAGTACTGTGTGTAGAAGCAGTGCAGGATCGCACCCTGCCTACGGGTGGTGTAAATGCCTGCCCTTCCAGTGAGTGTGTAGGACAGGAAAGTCCGTGTATCAATTCAGTGTCATCGACAGGGCCGGGCTCTGGTGCAGGCGTGTTTCTGGAGGTCTCGGTTTTATTAAAAGCACTCCTGAAAAGCGATCCCGTGCTCTCCAGCGCTGAAATAGCCTCTTAATGCTTTTCATTATCTGCTTTCCTGATACACAGATGGGTTCAAAGCTTTTCCTCCAGATTCACACGGGTTGCTGTGGCTGACTTTGACTTTCATCATGCTCGTGTTGTGTTGATGAGGAGCTTTGATCGCTTGCAGAGGAGTGCGAATGCTTGGATCAGATTTGTAACAGGATGTCTGGCTAGTGCTAGTGCCAGCGACAGAAACGGGAGGAAAGAAACGTGAGATCAGAAACGTGGGTTATCCACACAGGAATATGAGCTCTGACCTCGCTTATGTACTGATGCAGCCATTCAATATCGTAGCTTATTTCGTGCCAAAAAGTCAAGTGAAATCAGCCCTGAATCACGCTCTGCCAATGAATTTTCAGGTGCATCTTCGATCTCCCAGTCAGAAGTTTCGATAACTTGTTTGAGGGCCCAAAGTGAGGTGCATGCGAAGGAAGTCTGGACGTGCAGGTGAGGTCCGAGCGGAGCCGGGCTGCTGGGAGCCCTGCAGCCACTGCCGAGGGAGGGGCAGGACGTCCGTGATGCGATCCTTCAGTATTTTCTGTTTAAAAATAAAAACCTGCTCTGCCAGTATCTTTTAAAGTAAAGTTTTGTATTTTTAACTGAAAACATTGATTAATGAACAATGTACAATCCAAAATACTCGTGAATTTACCATTAGGAAGCTTTCAGGATTTCTCTGAACTGCAGCGCACGACTACAATTCCGCAGAGGCTTAATTAAATGAGAGTTGTGTTACAGACGTAACCTTCTCTCTCACTGAGTACACGGTTTCGCATGTGGTCATGGCCTCGTTCAGCTGGCTGGAGATGTGGATTAAAATTCATCAGCAGACCTGGGATTGAAAATAGAGGGAGCACACTTGTTTTCTTGGCTGAACTCCCACTCACTCCCTTGGCCTGCAGAAGGCACTCGATGGCAGTGAAACCGCCACCCAATAGCACATGAGAAGGAATGAAACTAAGAATATATTATTTTTGTCTTTAGTTAAGTAAAGGTTAATGTAACGTTACCTTTCTGCTTTGCTATTTGCAGCACAGGAGTGTTACTGAAGAACTATCTACCTTACCTAAGCTGTTTTTTTTTTTTTTAAAGACTTCTTAGAATCTCTTGCCTCGCCAAAAAACGGGCACTATTACAGATTCTCAGAGGTGACATCTGCTGAGAGGTTCCCCACGCTGGTGCTGTGCTGAGCAGCCACACCTGGGGTCAGGTGTTGGTGAGCTGCTCTCATCTGTAGGTGGGAATGTGCGAGTCTCAGATTATAAGAGGGTCCAAAACTTGGCTCCAAAAGTGGCTTTTAGAAATCAGATATTACAGTTTAATTCAAACTTTTTTTTGCAGTTACTGATTAGTTTTTTTCTGTAAGTGGCCTTTGCTTTGAAGTATCCTGGGCTGGAAGAAGACATGGCGTGTCAATGGATTAATGTCCTGCCTCCAGGACGGGTGTAAGTGGGCTGAGGAAGTCTGCCTCTAGGTATCAAAGTGGAAAGTCCAGCTTTACTACAGCTTTGGCTTGATAATTTTTACAGTGTTGTGGGTGGATAATAACTATGTTGTTGGTTATTCTCCTTGAACAGAACTTTGTGAAGGACACTAAATCTGTTTAGGAGCACAAAAGGTCAATGTAGTAAAAGTGCTCATTTTTTAGTATCCAATGTGAATTATACCTATTCTTGATGATGTGTACTCAGAAAAACGACGGGGAAGAAAATGAAAACGTGTGTATGCTGCTTAATGGGTGCCCAGTAATTACAGCAGCTGTCCGACTTTCGGAACGTGCAGCAGTAGCAATTTAATTTTAATCTTTAATTTTATCTAGGTGCGTCAGAAGCAAAAGAAATGTAACAACACGTCATGCTGAATAAACACATAACATCAATTTCAGAACGTAGTTATCTCGATCAGCTTTATTTAGGGAATTTGGCAACAACAGTGAAGATGAAATAATGTATTTTGACAGAACTCACAGAGGATTTGAAGAAAAAATAATGGGATTGCCCAGCCATTGTCTTCTGAGAAGTGCCAGCATGCACTGACGTGAACCGTATCGCTTCTGAACGCGCTGTTAGAATTTTTGCTTTGCAAATGGATCTTAATGTGCTTTTTGTTTTATCACTTATCAGGAAATGTAGAAGCTTCTAATCGTTACTGGAAAATAAGTTTAAATAGCACTAGATTATTATAATCTCTAAGCATTTCCCATGAAGTGCTCCATGGGATTTCATGAAATTCAATTTTTAATTGAAACTTGTTTGCTGACTGTAACTGCACGCTGGTATTATCGGGTGGTTCCTTGTCTATGTGAGACACGTCCTCCTGTTACCTCCTGTAACGTCCAATGTTCTGCTCATTATTCTTTAGATACTCCTATAACATGATTTCTGCTTTAGAGAACTTTGGTATTTATGTAAGATTATAAATTATTGTAAAGACCTCATAACATAATGTTTCTTAATTAAAAAAAAAAAAAAGCAAAAAGAACATGTTGAATCTTGCAAGAATAAGGTTAATGGAGGATACTATTATTTTACATGCTACAGATCTCAGACTTCAGAGCATGTGTCAGAAACAAGAGAGGATCTACTGGATGCAGGACCAGCAGGTGGACTGGAATACGATACCAGCAAAAATGCAGAGGCTGGCCTACCCTCCCTTTGTCTCAAGCAAGTGTTTCCGAAGTATGCTAAGCAGTTTAATTATCTGCGGCTTGTGGACAGGGTGGCTGCACTGTTCATCCGATTTCTTGGTGTGAAAGGGACAACAAAATTGGGGCCAACAGGTTTCCGGACATTTATAAGGTTAGTAATGTGCTTTATTTAGGAATGGCATAAGGTGTAGTAGAAAAGTTAGACACTCAAGGTCCTGCTGGGTGGTACTGCTGTCACTGAGCTTTTGTTGGATAAGAACAGGCCCTAACAGTGGCACGCTTTGAGCTGGTAGTTGTAGTGGTGCCTTCTAAAGGAACTTTTCCCCTTAAATTCCATTGAACCACTGTGCTTTAAAAAAAAAAAAAATAAATCCAACGATGCCTGACCTACAAAATCATGTCTAATAGAAGTGGGGGTCTTTATCCTACAGCAGATCATTGATACTTTGGGAGATACTATTTTCAGTCCTAGTCAACATGTCACATTCTCACAGCTGTATTCCTGAGATTTACTAGAAACATGACAATGGAAATTGGGTCACTAGAGATGTGATTGCTAGCTGTGGGGCACAGCCATTGGCCCCAGGCCAAAGCAAAGGATTTCAAATGCCAGTTACTGATGCATTGCACACTAAGGATTTACATCATGAAATTGCAACTTACAGTGGCAAGGAACCCAATTTATTTTTTTTCATGTGCTTTATTTCTGTGGGATTTTTTCATTCTTTTTTTTTTTTTAATGGATGTATCTGTTCTAGTCATGGTACAAATATCTTGTTTTCTGTCATTCATTGAGAATGACAAAAGAAATAAGCAGCAGCAGCAGATGTATTCTTAAAATACAAATTCTGTTTCTATGCAGATGCATTTAGCATTCAGGAATGAATATAAACAATTTGATTTATACAAAGAACAGATATATAGAAAAATACTGAAGGCATCTGCTCTATCTATAGATGAGTGCAGGAAGTTTTCTAGCTCTGTATTCTCTGTTGTTCAGTCAAGCCTTAATTTGGTACTTGTCAGACGAGCTCAGTATAAATGCCAACATTTTCTTTTAATAATACTAACATAAATTGTCATATCTCAACAAAATAGACTTTGCAGTTTCCTCACGCATGTCAAATTAAACTTTTTAATATTGGCAAATGTTTTCTTTCCTTTTCCCCCGATGATCCACACCACCTGCATAGCCTTGTTCCAGAATGCTGTCTTCACTGCTCTTTTCAGATTGTGTGATAGATTCCCTCTCATTTTTTCAAGAGTGAAATAGTATACAAGCGTGATTTGTGTGCAGATGTGTGTGGGCAGGTGGTTTCAAAGATTATGCACCCAAATTTTTGCTTCCCTTCAATAATTCCTTCCTTCTGAAAAATAACTTAGAAAAATAAGCAATGCTCACAGATTTTTTTCCTGGCTGGAGCTTTTGGCCAGCGCTTTGGCACGTGCGCTGGTTCCAGCCATGCTGCCAGACATCTGGAACCCTGGGCAGATGGCTCATTCTCATCTACTGATCAACACTGTACTGTGGGCTCAGACCACACGAGTGTCAGATCTCCCACATGTGCTTATCACCAAATGCCTAGGATCCATCCAGAGATGCTTGCTGTTTTCCATGCAGTGTTCAGTAACGCATAGGATAAATCTGTGTGGTGTTGAGACAGGAGTCACTCTGTGCCTGAAAGCTTTCCTCCAGCCCTTTCCGAACAGGATCATTCGGTCAAAAGAGTATTTCTCTATGCAAACTCTGCCTTATATAGGTGGTCTGTGCAGGTTTGTGCTGGGTTTTACCAATTAACTCCATTCTGTTATGGCCTCAGAGAAGTAGCAGCCACCTGAGAGAAAGCTGTTCTTAATAGGTGGTCGTTGTATTTTTAATTTAAACATTCAGACTTTTTTTTGCCTTTTTTTTTTTTTGCAAAACAAAGGTAAACCAGTTGATGTGTAATCTGACCTGCTGCCTTTTGCTATTAGATATTGACACGAGATTGAATGTGCAGGTGAGAATTAGATGCCTGCCTCTATCTGGACTGCTCCTCCTGCCCACAGCCATTTCTTGGCAAATGTGGCACTGCCCTGATCTGAGCAGGCAGCAGTACAAGTTGCATATGTGAGATGTTTTGCATGTGAGACATTCAGGGCCTTTATCTTCAGATACATAGACTTAATGTATGATAGCTTGTTAGGCATCTACTGCATGCCTTTTGTTGGACTAAGCAAGTTACAGTGAGCATACTTACGATGCAGGTAAAATTTTCTCCATTGTTCTCTGCATTGCTCTTACACAGGTTTTTATGGCTTGGAAGTTTGGAAGTAATCAGATGTTTTGCTTTGTTGTTCATTTTTAACAGAAACTGCAAACTCAGTAACAGCAATTTTTCAATGGCTTCTGTAGATATCTTATACATTGATATCACAAGAAGGTGGAACAGTATGGGAATTGATCACAAAGAATCAGGTAATGCTATTTTGTATTTGAAGACCATGAAAATTGGTGTTTTTTTGTAGTTTTGATAGCTGAAGCACCCCTGAAGCTTTCCGTAAAAATGATGGGAACAAGGCACGTATATCTGGGGCATGTACTCGTGTTTACTTCCATGGCAGTTTACCTGTATCTGTAGAACATATCACTCTTAGTTTTCAGTTTATTTAATGGCATAAATCTTCCATAAGCCCCTTTTACACTTGTAATTTAGCATTCATAACTCCTGTTGCAGAAGAGCATTTAAAAGCATTCCCAGTGGAACTTCCAACTTAATTACAGTGTAAGAAGATATGTCCTTATTGGAGTAGCTGACACGGTCTAGCAAAAAAAATCAAACAAAAACCTATGCAGGAGCTAGAAATAAATATCATTAACTTCATTTTGATTTAATTCTGTTATCCAAACAGGTTACTCTGGGAACACAGGAAACTACCTGTATTACTTTCCAGGGTGTTCCCAGTAGCCCAACTGTATACTCATTTTCTTTCCATTTTCACTGACTTTGTGCTGGCTGAGGGAAGGACAATAGGTTTCTGTACAAATTCACACAGTGCTCGCTATTAAATTGGCTCTTATTAAGTATGATTAGCAGTGCTTTTCCCTACCAGCACCCCTTGTGGCAAATGGCGCTTGTGTTTGTTCGTATAAGAACATTAGTCACTTCAGTCACTTTTAAACCTTTTAGAAGTCCAGTGTGGATTGTAATGTTCAACGTAAGAATATACTCAGTATGGCTAAAAGGCTTCTGTAAGAAATTAATCGACTCCACCAGGGATTCCCCTGTCCTGGGACTTCCCTTCAGCTGCTCAGAGTTCCTCCTGCAGGAGGTGCCAGGCCCGTTCTGCAGCGTGCCCCTTGGAGCGTCCCTTCCAGCGAGCAAGCTCTCGTGACAGATCAGTGTTTGAGCTATTTACCTCTCCGTTAGGAAAAGGCATTTAAGCTAAAATATATTCCTTGAAAACATTAGACAAGAAAAGCAGCTATGGGAAGCTGTTTGCTAAACAGCAGGAAGAATTCTTTAGAAGTTTTAAGCCAACAGGAAAATGTTTATTCAACTCTGATCTTATTCCCAGCTCCCCTGGTGATTTGCTCTGTTACCATTGCATATCTTAGTGGTTGGGAAAATGAATATAAATACCTTCCTGTTAGATAGCTGCACTTAAAATATTTGCCTATTACAAAAAATATCTCACTAGTTAATAAGCAGGCTGGAGAGAACATCCCATCCATCTCTTTGGTTTCCTTTTAAAGATGTGATTACGTTGATTATTTTTTTCTCTTTATACATTAACATGAAAATCGGTTTCATCTCCAAAAAAAAAAAAAAAAAGCCCAGACCTGTCAGACCATCCAAATCTCTACTGGGTAGATCACATCCTTCGCTCTAAAGTTACAAACTCCATTCAGTTTACCTGTATCCAGAGAATTCATCTGCATTCACTTCTGGGGCTTGTAAGACAGATTTCTCATAAATTCCTTTCAAAGGAAAACAAACTAATTGAAATGTCAGTGGTTTCTTTTGTGAGTTTGGCTCCTATCTGCTGCTCACTCTAAAGGGCAGGCGTTCTTAGATGTAATTAGTTTCCCCGTGGTGAGAAATGGTTATAATAGAGCTGGATCCGCACTGCTAACCCTTGGGCCCAGAGCTGACTGTGTGTGCAGATCAGGGAGATACTTTCGGATGTATTTTCTCTGTTGAAGTTTAGGAAGGATTTCTTGCAATGCAAACCTCTTCAAACCCTATTTTTGTAAATGTTTGAATATATAATTTAGTCCTAAGTGGTAGCACGCTATTGCTGCAGCAGTAAGGGACTTCCACTTAAGTACTGGGTGCTGGAGATAATACTAGGATGCCCCATTTTCTGCTGCTTGATACAAATTGCACTGCGTGTTTACCTGAGGTTACTAAAGTAAATTATTTGCTCAAGAGAATAGGTAGTTACGAAACATCGATAAAGGGTTTCTTCTGCTGATTATTTTATGGGCTTAGGTTTTTGAAGTAAACATACTTGCTTCCTATATATTTCTGAAATAATACTCAGGTGTTAATGTGGTAAACAGCACCAGAGCAGCAGAGCGTCGCTTCAGGGGTCTAATTTACTCACATCTTCTAAAAGCTGCTGAAAACCCCTTCTGTGCTCCCCAGCTGAAGTGATGCCCAGGCTGGTTTTGGACATCACTGTATGTAATCTTTCATCTTTTTATCAAAATGTCAAAATAACAGAAAAAAGTCTCCCAGTTGAGGCTGACTTCAGGTATCCCTTGCATATAATAGATCTGTAGGTCTCTTCTGCTGGAACATCAAGAATCTCAGTTTCACAGGTGTGGACAAGGTTCCAGGTGCGTCAAGAAATGTCTAGTCAGTTTTTTCTACAGATATGACACCTATGGAAAATGGAGTATTTGCATTTAGGATTTCAGTGTCATTTATGTGGTTAGCTGGTATAAGTTCCTTAACAACCCCCACTCTCTTCTGTTGTCTTTGCATTTGGCCTGCTTCCAGCTGTACCCGATAGAGAACTGTTGCTGTAAAACAGCAGCTTCTGACTTCTTTCATTCAGCGCTTCACTTGAGTGTCACTTACGGGGGAGACAGCGTGGATGTTGCTAAAGGTGCTTTCCCTGCCTGCAGCTCACCGTGACTGATAAAATAATTTACGGAGCTGGCAGCTGCTGCTTCCCGATAACCCAGCGCTTCTCTTGGAAGCTGTTTTACAGCCAGGATCGTAAGCGACCCCAGCTGCAGTCTTAGTTGAGAGAAATTATACTTCAGAATGTAATTGTAATATTTAGAAAAGGTGTCCTTCCTGCAGCATCAATTAAACCAACGTTGTCAGAAAAAAAACCATGCAAAAAACCAAACCTCATCCTAAACTCATCTCCTTAAGCGTATACTCAAACTGGGAGAGCCAGGTAAAACACAGGGCAGCTGTAACGGTTCCTTGTTGCTCTCATTCTGCAAAACTGACTGCAGCCAGGCTTCTTAATGATAAATTAAATTAGGTATTATTTCAAGGTTTTAAATATAATAATTAGAGTTGATATGCAGCCCCTCTTTCCATTGGCCGTGGTAATTTGTTATTAGGTCGATGTGATCAAAGAACACCTGAAGAGTTTTGTACTGCAGTGTATGGCTTCTGCAGGGTACTCATTTGTGAAGGGGCAGAGCAGAGAGTTTATTATAGCAGCAGAATTTTCTGGCACTGCACCACTTTGCCTTGTTACAATTCAGCTGTTTGTTTTTTATTCAGTTGAAATAAAACTGTTATTGTAGAGCGCTTGAGTCTTGATTGACATGAGTCAAGACATCTAGGAGATATACAGAGGAAAAGGAGATCAACAAGTTGTTTTCCTTGAAGCTCAGTATGTTAGCGTGCGTCTGGTTTGCCTTCAGCTCAGTATTTGAGGCAACAGAAATCCTGGATGATTGTACATCGGTTTAATTGCACAACATCTTGAAGCCAGTCTTTGCAGTACCAGTTTGGCTCTGGCTGCCAGGGTGCTGGTCAGGCTGATGTTTGTGAAAGCAGAAATAGCCTCAGTGAAATAGCTGTCTGCAACACAGCCTGGGCACACGGTGTATTGAGACACTAAATGAGCTCAGGTGTGTGTTACATGCAGACAGAACCTTGCATTTTGGTCTTCAATTTTTTTCCTCTAATGAACACTGTATATGGCTGCTGTTTATGTATGTTAACTAGCACAACTTTATGTTCATACATGGCACATACACATTTGGCCTCGGTAGCACAGAAATGAGATATTTTTATGTTTATGTGTGTTATGAATCTCCTTTAAAGTCATTTTCCTTGCAGGAATGTGTTTGCAAGCCTTTGTTGAAGCTTTCTTCTTCTTGGCTCAGAAAAAATACAAGTCACTCCCCCTTCATGAGCAGGTGGCATCGCTGATTGACTTCTGCGAGTATCACCTGGCTGCCCTGGATGAGAAGCGCCCGCTTTGTGGCCGAGGGATCGTGGAGCGCCGGAGTGCGGTGGTTCCTTGTCCGACCGATGGACTTGAGGTCACACCAGCCGTGCATGCACCCCTCCTAAATCGCATGGCCGCAGCTGGTAAATTTGCAGGTTGTAGAAGTCATCGCTATCCTGGTGCTGTCTCACCAGGAGCAGGGAGAGACTGAGAGAGCTGAGAATTAATAACCAGGTATGTACAAACTGCAGGAGGTGGAACAGACTCTTGAATTCCTTCTTCCGATGGTCGCAATTGTTTGTTACAGCTGTTTTTTATTTATGCTCTCCAAGAAGTCGACTGCAAGGTCCCGTTCTCAAATAACGATCCTTCTTCACAATGGCCACTTTTTTTTTTTACCTCTCTACTGAGCCTACAGTGCATCTCACATGACAAACTGTGCTTTTATTCTGAATGTGAAGACAAGGAACAAAAGCGTAGTGGGAAGATGATCGGCATCATGGGATTGGGTGCAGTGCCTGAGAGGCACACTCATGTCAAAGGAATTGCATGCTTTGTGTGCACTAAATGTATCATGGATACCAATTAAGGAGCTGCAGTCGCAAATTCCAGTTGTGTGCTCTTGAAAACAAAAACCTGGAATTACATTTTTGGTCAGACTTCAGGCTTTGACCCTATTATTTCAGTTGCTTGGACTGTACTTGCTGGTATCAGTACAGATTTGCTTGTTGCCTATAGCTATGCACTTACTTTTTAAAGTCAATCTTAAACCACTGAATTCATATTTTGGCTTCTACTACTTTGCCATGAAAAGCACTGTTAATTTTTTAAAGAATAATGAGAGATGTTTATCGTTTATCCTTTTGCTTGCACAGAAACAATAAGATCACAGTGATTCACAGGAAAAAAAACCAACCAACCAACCTACATTCAGTAAAACTTGTTGAATTAGGTGGTGTTTTTGCCTTCAGGTAGTAAGCACTATGCTGCAAAGAGCCTTACAGCATAAAGGAGTAAGAAGTCATCCAGGTCCAGAAGTCATCCAGAAGGCCAGTCCGGTCACTTTAGGCTAAACTAACTGTATTCTAGGTTTACTTATTTTCGTACTTTTTTGGTGTTTGTTATCCTATTTGGACCTCCGTTAACATCTAGAGCAAACTTTTTTGGTCTTTGCACATAATCTTCATTCTTCCCTTATCTACAACTCTCTGCAACTTAGATCTATATTATTTAACAGGATATTTTGTCAAGAATGCTGGACTCCACTGGAGCTCTTTTGGAGGAGTTCTACAGAATAGTCTTATTTTTCAAGCAATGAACTGTGAGTTGCACAATCACACTCTTTTTGGGGGGGCTAAGCAGAGACATGAGACTGGTTGAAAAGGACACGGGTAACTTGGTACATCAGTGCTGTTCAGTCAGCACTTTTTCTGGTCTTGTATTTTATTATGATAATGTGTAATTTGATTTTCCTCCATTGTTTTATTATTTAATGTTAATAATCTACTCATGTTCTAGTGTTTGTCGTACTGTCAAAAATGACAACGTTGTAAGAAGGTATGATGTCTGGGCAGTTAGGTTTGGGTTGAGAAAATGACCTGATCTTGATGTCTGAATCTACCAGTGGCTGACGTACAAGAAATGTTGTCTGCCATACAGGAAGCGTGTTATCAACGCGGAGAAAGTCCTCACACTTGATGTCACGAACTAAATGCACGCACAACATTGAGTGACCTTTTACTCTAGGAAATGTTTAGGATTTACTTTCCTGATTCTTAGTTTTAAACAGCATGCCGTTTTCCCAAGTGGCAATGAGGAGCATGGCAATACAATGCAGAAGTCAAGCTCAGCCTGCAAGAGCCTAATACCTAGCATGTGTTAATAACAAATGTGGGAGTAGCTGCTTCTCTTTTCCTTCTTTTTCTGTAACACAGGTAAGAGTAGTAGTAGACAATCAGTTTTTGTTCAGTGGCTAGACTGTTTGTAATTTTGTGTGGTACATAGGAGGGCGATTGTAGATTAATGCCACTGCCCTCTGCCTCGTTTAAGTTTCACAAGGATTATTGCAGTATGAAGATAAAATGCCAAACTCCGAGGTCTGGCAGCTGTCAGAACAAACGAAGCTGAAAGGGTCATTTTTTTTTTCAGTTTCATTGTAATATATTTGAAGACATTCACAAGCTGAAAAATGGTTACTTCTCATTTTGTGACATCTGACATTTGTCTTGCGATTGGCAGTGTGTTACTAGAAAATAGCTTACAGTTTCCCTCATCTTGTGATTGATGTCCTGTAAAGAGAGTTATAGAAGAGTAGGATTTGAAACAGTACAGATGTGAATACTTTTCTTTGGAGCTTTCAAGTAGTGCAATCTATGCCCTCTATAATCTACAATCTATACCCTCTTTTTGGCTACTATGGAAGTTACCCTGATATCAGTGGATTAAATTAACTATTGTATATAAAGAACATCGGAGATCTTTCTATTCTCTGGATCTCATAGAGATTTTCATAACCTGTGCATACACAGGCTGATGCAGTATACTCTGTTTCCCATTTCAAATATGAAGGGCCCTTGTAGAGTTGATAAAATATTCAATTATCTGCCTCTAGTAACCCAGTGTTCATATATTTATCTAATTGGAAAATTGAATGCCATACTATTCCTGGGGGGGGAGTGGAATAAAATAGGAGTGTACTTCAGAGACATCACAACAAAGTCACATTTCTCTTCCCTCCCATCTAATGCAATTTCCTTGCAATATTATTTAGCATCCAAAGCAATTTCACGTAGCCCTTAAGTTAGCGGTCTGTGCAAACACAAGAAAATGACCAGAGATACTGAATTCAGAATATGAATGCTAATGCACTGATAATCTGTTAATCCTGAGATAGCTTTCTAGCAGAAAAACAATATATGAAAGGTAGGCAAGCATTTTTTAATATAATCTTTTCAGAGAATAATATAGCATTCAGTATTCCATTTATGAGCATATATAAACATTGCGTACCAGTGAAATCTTTCTTGTTATCAGACACGTTGGGTCTGGTATTCTTCACTGGGCATAAATCTAAATAAAACACCTGAACATCTAAAGCAGATTTGAGGCAAATGTGTACAGAACTTCAGTCTAGTCATCTCCCCTCCCTGCAAGCTTGTCTCTAGCCTGAGTGTGCCTAAATTTGTTGAGTGACTCCTTGTTTGACTTCAAGCTATGTGAGCTGTTACTCTGCATAGAGCTCTTGTCGTCTGAGTTGGTTGAAATTTGTCTTCTGGCTCTAACTAGATTTGGCACTTGAAACTGAATTGCCCTCTCTGCCCAGATTGCTTTACTTGCCATGCACTCCTAGCAACTTTCTTTCAAAACAGGTTTTGAAATGGAGGTACTGAGCTAATTAGACGCTTAATACTTGCTCAGGTGTGAGACCCAAGTCCACCTGCTTCAGAGTTTCTTTTCAGCCGTGGCTCTCCTCCCCCTGCATTAACCTTGTGTTCTGCCCATCATCAGGTGATCAGAGCCCTCTTCCAAGACATGGAGGATGCAGTGTGGAAACCTGTGTGATGAGGAGGGATTTCAGCTCTCCCTCCTCTGATCTGAACTTTGCCTAGTTCATTGAAAACAGGGTAGGTGTAGGCCTTCATGGTCTCAGTTGGAAGGGGCTGGGGCCTCTGGATTGTGTGGTGTGACAAGGACATTGTTCCCAGCTGCACGAGGTGTGTGGTGCTGAGGCTGCTAGGGAAGGAGCAGCTGCTGGCTGGATCCTGCCTGACTGGGATCTCTGCTGCTCCAACCTGCTGTGGTGTAAGCTCTAGCTTCCTTGCAATGTCTTCCATAGCAATTTGGAGCTGTGCCCTGACCAGCTCTATGCTTGCTTGCATTCACAGCCTGTTAAGCTTTAGAGAGGGAAGGAGCTTTATGACATCTCCTGCTCAGTGTTGCCAACCGACTTCTTATTCCATGCTGCTTTTTTGCACAGTGATTCCCTTGTTCCTATGTATGAAACAGGAGCCTCACCACCTGCACCGCAATCAGTCATGGTGACAGCTCTTTGTTCCTTGCCAGCCCTGTCCGACCTTACTCTGATTTCTGTCTGATGGACAGTGACAATCTGCTTCTCAGTATTGCCTGGTTCCCTCTAATTTGTTTTCTTTTCCATCATGCTTTACTGAGTTTCCTCCTAATTCCACAATGTTGCTTTTCAGCTTGCCTAATAAAGTGATGGGTCTATTTGCCTGATTCTATTAGTTTAACTTCCTGTGTTGCTCTACACTGCTTTCTGGAAGATGAGTGTCTTCATTCCGAAGGTGAATCTCTCCTGCTTTGTCTCTTCAGGGTGTTATCGTGCATCAGTCTGAGCCTTTCCCTCAGTTTGATAAGATTGATCTCTGCAGCTTTATTTGTTTAGTGCCTGCCCTCTGGCTTCGGTCTGTCATGGAAATGGTGGTTTCTAGCACATGGGCTTCCTTTCTTTGAGTTTTAGAGGTGATAGATGTTCAATAAATGACTTGATTGCATGGAGCCCTTGCTCCTGTGGCACCCTGAAAGTGGGCGAGGACCAGCCCTGTGCGGGGCCCCGGCACGGCCATGGCTGCCCCGTGCTGCTCCACAGCTATTTACGTGTTAACATGAAGAGCTGTAAATGATGGTAAAGCTCAACACGCACGCTGCTGTGCTTCTCTCCCCAGCTGTGTGCTCTGCGGAAACCCCAAGAGCCCTTCCCTCGGGTGACTGCAGGACGGGCTGCGGTTAGCTTTTGTTCCTATTTACTGTTCCTGATGCAGGAAGCCATGCTGAAATGCAATGACCTCTGTCAACACGTGTGCTAGTTCTGACGAGGCCGGCTGCAGGCTGGAGCCCGGACCGGCTGCTGCGCGGCTCCCACCGCCTTCCCGCGCAGCGCCGCCTCGCGCCGATCCGAGCGCTTCCCGCCTCTGCCGCTTCCCGCTCTGGCGGCGGCGCGGAGCAACGGCGCGCTCCTGGCGTCCGTGTGGGCAGAGGGGCCGCCGCGGGCGGCCGGGGTGTCCCGCACGGAGCTGCGTTGGCTGCGGCCCCGCTCCCCGCCCGGCCGGGGACCGCCGCTGTGCTCTGCCGACTGTTTCTTCCCTCAGTCGTTTAAAACACACAGCGCTCTAAAGCATGAAGTACAGCAAACGAATCCCAGCACGCCGCTCGGCGGGATGCCGGCACGCGCTCCCTCGCGCCGTTCTCCCGGGAGCGTTCCCGCACGGCGGGCCGAGGCGCTCAGCCCAGCTGCCCCGGGCTCGGTGCTTTCCCTCCAGCCTGAACCTTGAATTTGTTGCAGCCTCTACGTGCTGGGTAACGGCTGTGAGCGGCCAGCTGCTCCGCGCGCCGGGGCTGGGTCAGCTCCCTCAGCTGTGCGCCTCGCGCACCTGATGAGCATCGGACCGCCCGGGGGACGCGGCCAAACCAGCCCGGGGCGCCGCGTCCCCGGTTACCGCTCGGAGAACCGCAGAGCAGCTCCCCGCGCCTGCACGCAGCTCGGACAGCCCGAGGTGAGAGCGGTGGGGGAGAGATGCGGGAGCTGCGTGCTGCGGTGCGGGGCCGGGCGGGAGCCGAGGGCGGTGGGATGTGGGCTGTGAGCTGTGGGCTGTGGGCTGTGGGCTGTGGGCTGTGGGCTGTGGGCTGTGGGCTGTGGGCTGTGGGCTGTGGGCTGTGGGCTGTGCGCGGCCGGAGGGCTGCGCCAATGGCGGCCTTGGTTCTGCGCGGGGAGGTGGGCTGGGGCACGCGTCCCTCGAGAACCAATTTGGGATCGTGACTACTGAATAAAAATGCATACATTAGTACTGCTTAATAAGGTGTATTTAATGTGCCAGAGAGCTGTGAGGGCAGTGTTTGTTAGCTGATAGGTTTGCCCCTGAATGGAGGTGGTCACTGGTGGCAGTTGTTACTGTTTTTCACCAATGACAAAGGGACTTCGTGGAGGCCTGTTTGGTTCCTGATGCCTCGCAGCTCTGTGAGCTCACGGAGGTGCTGCTGTACAGCTCATAATTTGAAACAGAGACAAGGCTGAAGCAGTTGGCACGTCTGTTCTGCACTGGGCTTTTTTCCACCTCTGATCTCTGCCATGTGCAGAAGTTGATGGAAGCTTCATGAAGCACAGAGATGCCTTTTTATTGCGTCGATGCTGCGAGGTGGAGCTGTGGGGACGGTGTGGTGTCACATTGGGATTGCCTGAAACCAAGGCTGTGCTCGCACCTAGCTCTGCTACTGTTTTTCAGGCTACTGTTAAATGAATACAAATTCATTTGTAAGTACTGTTAGGAAATGCTCCGGTAACAAGTCCTGGACTGGGGGAATCCATGCAGATAAAAGGGGAGGAATCTGGTTTTCTTTTGCAGCCCACAGCAGCTGGGTGGGAGTGCAGGAGGAGGCAGCAGAGGCCCCCAGGATTACTGCCCATTGGAAGGGCAAGTGATCTTTAGAGGAACGTAAACAGATTTTTAGAAAAGTGATTTTTTTCCTGCCCTCTGCTCACCTATTGCTCTTGGTTTTAACCAAAGAAATTAACTTTGTTTGTTTTTCTTGAAGCTCTCATTCTCACAGCTTTTAACTTCAGTGTTTGTTCTCCTGCTTTTGCCTTTTGTCTTCCTACTTCTCCCCCGTTACTGTCGTTATGAAGGAGGGGAGAACTGAACTCTCACCTCCTGTCTCCTGATTGTGCTTGTTTTTGGTGTTACCCAGAAATTAGACTGTTGGACTCTGTGGTTCTCACTGATGTTATGGTTCTGAGGAGTGGTGTAAGGGCCATCTGAAGAGCTCCAAGCTTCCCCAGCTCCCTGCCGGCGCTGGCGAGGGGAGGCGTTGGACTGTGGAGCTCCTTCTGTCTCCTCTGGCGGAGCTTTGTTCCAGCTCTCCTTTGGGGCAGGCTGTGTAATGGGGATCTATCTGGTGCTGTGTGTGTCAGGAAAGCAGTGCTGGAAGCCAGCACAGAGCTGCCCTGCTGTTATCTGCAGCCTTTCTGATGCGTGGCTGAGTCTGCCAGGCACCTGCCGCAGTCCAAAGAGTTTCTGTGACTCTTCCAGTTTCTGTAACAAACAGGTCTGTGCATGGTTGCCTTAGTCTCTGCTATCCCTGCTTACAAGATGGCTGTAAAAATTTCTTGGTAGCAAAGTCAGCAATTAAAGCTATGATTTTTATTGAGTGCCGCCTTTTAAATGGATTTGGTAATAGCTGCTCCCTCTGATTGAGGCCATGCATGTTTGCAGCCCCATGCTGCCATCCTTGCAGTGGGCTCCTTGTGGCCTTTCTTGCCAGCTGCTGCCAGAAGCAAGCCTCATGCCCATCCCTCTGTCGCACTGCACTACAGCTCATGCCAGCCAGGGCAGCTGCCTTGGGTAAGGTCTCCATGGGCCTGCCTGCTGCCAGGAACAAGCTGCAGCCAAGCTGGCTGGGCTGGAGGTGCTCTGTTCTTGCAGCCCTGCTGGTGGCTGTCAGCTTTATCCTCTTGTTGTACTCATGGTCCTGCCTTGGGTCTGGTGGTCTGCGGCTTCCCTTCATGCTGACTGGGATTGCTGGCTGTGAAGTGCTCCAGGTGATGATTTGCACCCATGCCCAATGAAAGCGTGTGTTTAGGCGTTGACTGGCACTGGCCCAAGCTGCTTAGCCTGATGCCTCGTTACGCTTTGCTGTCTAGTTATGTGGGTTATTCACTTCCTGATTTAACTACTGTAAAATCCTCGATAGCGTTCTGCATAGTGGTTAACAGAAGTGGCTCTGACAGGCCAACCTGCAACAGCTCGAGCAGGTCCAGTTACTGAGGCTGCTGCTCTTCCTGGGCTGCTCTGCTTCTTGCTGCACATTTTAGCAGGAGCAAACCACTCAGAGCTCCAGCCGAGTGCTTGCTGCTCTCAGGTAACAGCTGGTTTTGTAGCTGTTGCCTACTTGCAGAGGTGCCAGCTGGTGTGGCTGCTAATGCCTCTGCCTGCAAGCACACCCAGGTTCTGTTGAAAGCTCTCAAGTGTGTTCAGTAATTAGAAACCTGTCCTAAAAAACATGAGTGCGATCACTGCTGCCTCGCTTTGTGTCTAACTACTGCTAGAGTTACTGCTTTCAGCTTTTTGTGTGTGTGTGTGTGAGAGGTGTTTATTCCTTTTTTTCTTTTTTTTAAGTGCATAGTTCTGGGAGGAGAAATCATGGTTTTCTTCTGAATCAGCTCACTTAACGGCAGAGGCTTCCAGCAGTAGCAGATCATGAGAGTGCAGAAAGGCAGGATAGCCCTGCATTTCCTAGACCTTTGTTTCAGCAGGATGAAGACCTGAGCCCTGTGCTAGCCCTGCCCCAATTGTGCACAGCAGAGCTCATGCTTTTATTTCTGCTTTCCTTACCTTCTCTTCACCTTAAGCACACAGACAGATGCACACAAAAACAAAACCAAAAAAACCTGCTACCCAAATAAATCCATCTGGTCCCTGTCTCAGCCTCATTTAACCTCCTATTGAAGAGATTGCATCACATGGTATTCAGCTGAAACCTATTACCTTGCATGCCCAAGCACATCATACTGAATTACCTTCACCCATAGGCCTGGAGTGTTTGTTAATAGCTAATGGCATCTTCTAAGTTTGAGGTGATTTATTTGAGTACACTTCTGTTTAGTAGTGCAGCAGGGGCTGTGCGTTGGTGTTTTAACCAGAGCTCAGCCCGGGGATGCAGGTGAGCTCTACAGGAAGGGTCAGGAGGAGCTAAGTACGGGCTTGCTTCATGCGTCCTGAGCTCAGCAGAGCCATGCTGACCTTTCTGTGTACTCCTGTTGCTCGCCGTTGTGTTAAAGGACAACATAATTTGGCAGAAAATAACCCCCCTTGTGTTCATTCCAGCTCGTCCTCAGCTATCAGAGGAGATGGTGGCTGAGCTTTGATTTGCAGTGATGCACGGTCTGTCTGGTGGCATTCAGCATCGCTGCCCAGTTCGTCTGGTGGCATCCCAGTGTGTTCACACAGCCACTCCTTATTAACAGAGTTTGAGCCACGCTCGCATGGAGAGCTCTTGTGGCTAGATTAGTGAATAGTGCATTTATTAAAGCAACAGATTACAAGTTCTTTTGGATTGATGGTGATAAATACACTGTCTACCAAGTGTGTGAGGTTAGCCAATCTCACCATTAACCACTGGCTGATCCCAGAAGTCAGAGATGGTCCGTGTCTGACTTGCCTGTGATGGTATCTTCCCTGACTGCCCCCCCTCCCCCCCTTAAGCTACTTCATACTATTTCTTACTTTACAGGTGGAGCTTGAGGGACTCTGTCATACGTACATCTGTTCTGATTGATGTAAGTTCACCCTAAGGACAGCATTTGCACAAAAAATAAGAGTCTTGGCCCAGGGTAGCAAACATTCAGCTTAGTGTCACCATATTCCCATCCCAGCATCCTTCTTAGGATCAGTCCATCAGGTTCTCCTGATGTTGCCAACACGTCAGGTTGCCCAGGGAATTGACGCGGATCACAGAGCACGGCTGCAGTGTCCACTCAGGTCCGCCTTCCGTGCCCGTTATTGGCAATACCAGTTACACTCTGATCTTGTGCCTCTGTGAACAACGTTGTACCATAACTTCCAGTGAACAACACTATGCCTTAATTTCCAAGGCACCACAGCAGTTATTGCACAGCCGCCAGCCTTGGGGAAGCAAACATTAATCATGGGAGCAGCTTCACCTGGCTGCACATAGCGAGGGTTCTGGGAGATGCGGGTGAGTGCTTGGCATGCTGCGTGCTCGTAGGATGGAAGCAGGGTGATCCTGGGGGGATGGGACCACGTGGTCCCCCCACATCTCCTGGGATTTTGTGGGAAGGGAGCTGGACTGCCACAGCTGTCCCCTCCCACTGGGGCAATGCGTCACCTGTGCCTGAAGTGGCTCTCTGGGAGGTGGATTTATGAAGTCTGATGACAGAAAGAAATTCACCTGTGTGAGTGCTAATTTCAGGGTTTTTTTTTTTTTTTTGCAAGTATAGTGTAGAACTGGCACAAAATTGCTGTAAAGGACAAAATCAAAAGCCAGTTATAGTGATGCAGACCCAGGCAGTAGTCTTGCTTGCAGCTGCCATTGCAGATGAAAGTAGGAATGCTCTTCACATACTCAAAACCCAACTCCCTGGTTTATAGTTTGTAGGCTGAATCTTTGGCCTCGTGTTTGTCCTCTTCAGTCCAGGTCTCACTGTTCTCCCTTAGCTCAGAGAGATGAGGGAGGAGTATGGGTTCCAGGTAGAAAAAAATTGACTGTAATAAATCAAAAGCAATCAGCTTGGGATCTCTGCTGTTCAGGTTTCATTCCTTGAAGATGAGAAAAGTCAAATGGTCAAGGTTATTCAATTACAACTCACACCAGCAATGGGAAAATCTGATAATGCAAAGGGCCTGCATCAGTATTATTTATGTGACGTGGCACTGTGCTTGCTGTCAGATAGGAAACTGCAGAAATCCTACAGGTGTCCAAACCTCTCTCTCTTCTTCTCACCTCCTTTTTAATAACTGAATAACCTCGTCCAATGTCTCTCTAAGATCAATAGTAGTGCAGGGCACGTAATGACAAACTGGAAAACATTTTCCCCTGAGTGAAGGGAGCGTGAGTCAAACCTGAGCCTGTGAGCAGCTCTGCTGCTAATGGAGCCAGGCAGAGGTGGCACGGTGCGTTAAATGACAGCAGTGTGCAGCCTGCTCTGCTGACCTCGCGCTGTACCCATTTTGCTAGCTCAGTGGCTTTAATCTTCATCTTCTCTGCTAACCTAGTTTTTAATGGTATTTCAGGGTAGTGTTGGGGCACTGGAGCTGGCTTCCATTTGGGAGCCTTTGCGTTCTTCCCTGTCCTGCCATGGAGCTGGGGAGATGCTGGAGGGCTCTGAGTGAGGGGGGGTTGGCAGTGGGAAGCGCTGCAGCCTTCGTCCCCTGAGCATTGCTGTGGCCTTCCCTGGTAGACATGGATAAAATAAAGTTGTAAACAGCAAGAGGAGCTGAAATAGCAACATCGATAGTTTCCAGACAATGATCTAATTAGCACAAACAAGCTTCCACTAATGACTCTTGTTCTTCCAGCCCCTTCCTTTCTGCTTGCCTGTTTTTATTGACTTCTCTGGCAGGGAACAGCTCTGCTCCCTGTCTCTAGGGTTGAGGCTTTGGAGATTAGCGTACTGGCTGCTTGGAATTGCATCTCCAGAGGGCATTTGCTCTGGGGCTTGGTCTAACACCTGTGGGAGGGCTGCTTGCAGAAGTGGGGGAGGAAGATGCGCTGCTTGGCTTCTTCTATTAGAGGCCTTGGGGAAGTTGTGCTCCAGCTGCATGTCTCTCATGAAAACAAGGCTGATGGCATTCACGTGTAACTTTCATGGAGTTTTACTGTTCTTTGGCCAGTGAGCTTCTGGGTGCCACAGTGCTGGGGAGGAGGGCAGTTTTACCAGGGCAGTGGAGTGGGGCAAGGCTGCCCAGGGCCAAGGCTGTGCTGCTCCTGCGCTGGAGTGGAGGTAACGGGCAGCACGAACAGTCTGCAGCCTATTGATTCTGACAAAGCGGAACTTGATACAAATGTGCAAGGATGCAATTACAAGAACATTATTAATGCTGATGAGTCTTGGGTTAAAATGACTCTTCAGATTAAAAAGCTCAAGCAAACACATTGGCAATCCCCAGCCTCCCAGCCCCTTGTTGCCCTTGTTGTTCTGGCTGCTGATTTGCAATTCTGAGCCTCGCTTCTCCCAGCCTTGCCCTTCTGACAAGCGGGTGGGAGTGGTTGCAGCCAGATGCTGGGAGGCTCCAATGCTGAAAGCTGTCAGCGCACAGAGCTGTTCTGGGTATTTTCAGCTGAGAATTGAGCTCTGCTCTGATGAAGCCGTAACAATGCTGAAGAGGTTTTATTCAAATCAGGGTGTTACTAACTAATCCCTCCTTGGAGCACTCTGATGCCCTGGGTTTCCTGGACTGCTTTTTCTTCCTGAGCAATTTTCTTTTTCCTTTCTTGACCTTCGAAGTCAACAAGGGTAAACTCAATGTGTACAAGGCTCAAACCTCCCCAGACCATAATTCCTGTGCCCAGGTGTGCCACGAGGAGGAGGTCAGGCATTAAGACTTGGGTACAGAGGTGTCAGGTACGTTGTGGGATGGCTGGAGGCTCTTGCAACTTGTGTTGGGATGGCAGCAGGAGCAGTCACTGCCCAGGGAGGACAGGACTCATTTCGTTCCAAGCCCTTGCAGTGGCAGTGTTCCCTTCTGTGCAGCCTGTGGCCAGCACAGGGTTTGGCTGCTGGGCTTGTCCCCAGGGCAGCTGTGGTTGAGGGTGTGTGAAGGTAGCAAGTGCTGTTGGGGGGCCAGAATGGGGCTGAGGGGAAGGTGAGTTTCCAGAGAGGATTTCAGCGCTGTGGTATTGCTGGTGTTGGTGGAGCAGGAGCACAGGGGCCAGTGCTGCTGGGAGCCCTGAGCTGGAGGTGCTACACATGGGAAGAGCCGCAGGTACTCTCTTTGTCTCTACTCATTTTGATGCCGCCAGCCTGTCTTTTCCCCTCTCTCTAAGGAGCTAATTATGGTGATGTTAATGAGACAGAGGTGCTGATGCTACCTGGGGTTTTAATGACTTCTCCATGTTTTCTGCTATTTTTATGAGAAAGCCAGGGAAGGGCCTTTGGGAGGTGAGGTGTGCTGTGCAGGGAGCACGGCACTGGGCAGCGAGGCAGCCCCAGCCCGGCCATCAGCACACAGGGCCAGCGCTTATGGGTCTCGCCATGGTGGTTGCTGCAGGAAAAGCACTGGTAGCTCCTTGCTGTGCACCCAGGGCGGCTGCATGAGCAGGGATGTGCCCAGGGGCATGGTGACTTTGCTGGGTGGGAGGGCTGTCACGGGCTGGAGAGATGTTTTCCTGGGATCCCAAAGCCGTTCTGGTGCCCGAGTGCCGGCACTCTGCCATCAGCAGCTCTGCCTGCTCTGCCCACCCCAGAGCGTTGGGATGTGCTGTGTGATCAGGGGATGTGGGTGGGACGTGGCTGCACGGGGCTGGCAAGGGCACTGCAGCCTGGAAAGGACAGAGCAGAGGTGCTGGAGCGCTTATATAAAATATCTAAATAAATCTTTAATATTTCTAATTGCAAATGTACATAAATTGCACGGCCACATCATTTCTTTGAACACCAACAACTTTCTCTGTACATTATTACATAGTTTAAAAGGAGCTGAAGGAGATTCAGCAAACACTTCCACTTTGCATTTTTTTTGTTTTTAAACATACTTACAAAAAAGATTTTTTTTTTCTTTATAAGAGGATATAAAACATAGCGACTGCTTATCAGGAACAAGTATCAGCTTAAGCAGATATACAGAGAGAGGTATATCTTAAGACACAGTGATGTATGATAAAGGAATATGTGAACATGGAGACTGCACTTCGGGGTGCTGGCAGCTGATGCAGAACCACGTGGAATTTACAGCAATGTCACAGCTCAGGTAACCTGTGAAGTCAGTGCTTGAACGCGACACCCTTTTTCAAAGCATGATTGTTTTTGAATGTTCTGTAGCGCTCTTAGGACTGGATTTGGTTTGGAAAGCTCATGATTCTGTCATCTCCCTCTCCCCCCATCCCCTCCATCTAATATTCATCAAGGGAAAAGGTGCCAGGTACCCGTGCAGGGCTGGCCCGGGGCTCGGCTGGTTCTGAGCGGGACAGGGCCACACAGCTGAGCCTTGTGGCTGAGCAGCGTCCTCTGGGGCTGGGGCACGGTGGTGGCTGCGAGCTCACGCACTCCATGCTGGGCAGGGTGCTGCAAGTCCTGGATCAGACCTCAGTGTGTCTCGTGTTGCACACTGGTATGGATTTAAGTAACACGAGAAGCCCGTGAGCATTCTCAGCTTTGGATGCAATTTGGGGACTGCTCTCCCAGCAGAGCCTGTGGTATCTCACTCGGGTCCACTGTGTCCCTTCTCCCTTTAGGAATATTCACAGCGGAACCCGTGTCCTGCGCCCTGCAGCGACCTGCGGGCTGGCTGCCAGGCCGGCGGACTCAGCATGTTCTCACAGTGCAATCAGTGCTTTACAAGCAGAAAACAAAACCAACCAGACTGAAATGACAATGCAGAGTGACACAGGACTCTTTGGATGGCAGCAGGATTTGCTTAATCTGGTGCAAAAGGGGCTGGTGACTGTGCTGTAGTATTAATTGGCATGGGGAAGGACCTGAGTCCCTCTGCTTAGTTGGCACCGCACTTAAGCCATAATCCCTGTCCAAAAGGATGGTACTTAGAGTCTGCAGAGACCCCGGAGTATTGTTCGGTCAATTCCATCCCTGTTTACACAAAATTTTCTTTTTCTTACTTTCTTTTTTTTTTTTTTTTTCCAGAACTGTTTGCTACAGATGAACAAAACCCCAAATCATAACTCTTTAAACAGAATCCTTGAGGTGGGCCAACCTCAAACCTGGATCCCTGGCTGCTCCCCCTTCCCTCAGGTGCCCCAAAGGGAGGAGGCTGAAATCATAACCTGGGCTGGATCCAGATTTGCCAGCTGGAGTCCACCTCTGCTGAACAGCAGTGAGATACAGCCAAATCTTGACCAAATAAGCAGCACCAGAAGTAAATTACTATATACAACTGTTAGTGAGATAGATACGTTACAGTAAACACTGAAAACATTTACAAAAAATATTAAGACTTGTATTAAGATAAAAATCTGAGTGTGTTTTAGTTTTGTTTACACTTTGACAAGTTTGCACTAGAACAGCCTCTTATTTTAGAAAGCGCAAGAATGAAAAAGAAAATGGAGCAGATCACAAAACATTACGCATAGTGGTTGCTTCACTGCGGTGCTGTGAGCACCTCCTGTAATTAATTGCCTCTGCTATTGCTACGCCAGGCACCAGGGCTGAGGCCGCAGCTGGGTACCTGGCACTGCCACTCTCACATGTGCTCGCTGCCTCCCACTCTCTCTCTCACACACACACACACACACACACATATATAAATGTACAGTTTATAAATAACAGAAACACAAACAGAAGTAACAGAACTGAGCTGAGCCTGGATCTTAAAACCTATCCCCAGACCTTGACACGAGAGGGTCGTACTTAGGTCCAGCTGTTGACACTTGCAGCATAAGCAGACACAGGAACAAGGGGCTGGGGAAGCTCCACTGTAAAGAGATCAGGGCCTGATTGGAATTTTGTTTCATACTGGCTTAGGAAACTAAGCCACAGCTCCAGAAGGTATTGGCACTGGAACTTGTTAAGATTTTTTTTTTTTTTGGAACTCACTGTGGAAGGCTTTGAGCAGCCTGCTGTTGCAGCAGGACAGCATGCTCAGTGATGTGCACGTTTGAGGTTACCCAGGATTTTCTGACAGATCTTGGGGAGAAAAAAAGAAAAAAGGAAGATGGCGGTGTAAAAGCAGTGCCTTGGCTGGGGGGGGGGGAGCGGAAGATTTATTGCACTTTGCTTCAGCGCTAACCAATTGTGGTGTGGGTGGGGCTTTATTCCAGCTCTTAGAGGGCACTGACTGCACCCCCAGCTTTTGTCCACACACAAAGGGAAGCGCTGCCGGTGGGGCATCTGCCCTGTGCCCTGGTAGTGCTTCCACTCCTTTATGTCATGTTGAACAACTTCCATCTCGCCCACCACCAATATTTTGGAGCTCAGAAACAATCAGCTCTACAAATACGTCTCAGGGCAAGAGCAGTTTGTAAGTCTTTTTTCAGGGTTCTTATCATGTATATAAAGACAATGGCAGAAGTTATGTGTACGAACCAAACTGTTCACAGTACCCTGTGTATTCCTAACCTGTCTGGGTCTCCAGTTGTAACCTTGTCAGCTGTGTGAGGTTCTTCAAAGACATCTGTGCTATTCTCCGCATGCTGTACTTGGCATAAACACTTAGTGATTACTTTTCTCTGAGGAGTTCCTTTTGGGGTCTCTGTGTACTTGCACCATTCTGCAGGCGTTTGTGGGGCGCGGAGACCTCGGTGCAGAGCAACGCGTTCGCTCCTCCAAGGACTGGAGCTGCAGCAGCTGCAGCCGCACCGGGCTTGGCCCAGGGCTTCCAGGCAACAGAAAAACATTTACAAAAATAAAATAAAAAAAATTCATCTTTAATTTTGAAAGCAATTGCACGTGGAAAAATGCTGTTAGTGAGCCTTACAGCTGTGGGGCAGCATGGCAGTGCAGAGCTTATGGCACATCGCGTCCTGCTCAGGCAGCCCAGCGAGGCTGGAGGTGGTACCTAAGCTGTGCAGAGCTCAGTGAACGTCCTAGTACCTTTGGCTGTACATTTACACGTGGCAGGAGGAGCTAGGACAGGCGGTCAGCAGTGTGTTAAACTTTACTGGGAGGAATAGGCAGATGTCCTGTACACTGTACACTGTCATCCGTGTCTCAGAGAAATCTCTCTGGCTCTCGGTCCGAGTGACCTGCTCTGAGACTGGGAGTCGTGAAGGACTAACTGAACAACCACGAACCAACAAACACACCGTGGCGGCAGGTCAGCGGCACAATCCCCCGTTAAGGAGGTGACCCCTCCGCTGAGCAACATGTCTGCGTGTGCCGGGGCTGCGTGTCTCAGCAGTTAGGAAAGTCTAATCCTGGCTTATGCCTGCACAGTGCTCCTGACAAGGGGGCTCTCGGTGGTGGCTGCTGTTCCTGCTGGTTACTCCCTTATGACCATGTTTTACATTCTTCAAGCCGGTTAATTTCCATGCAGTGCTCATTCCCAATTTAAAGAGGACAGAATTCCAGAAAATGGGCTCTTTTTTTTTCTAATGCATACTGTGAAAGAAAAGAAATACAATTACCGATCTTCATGGTTCTTCATAGCTGTTCTTGTTTCTTTGCCTTTTTTTCCTCCCCAGAAACAATAAAAATCTCTGCACAGAGCATGACATCCCCATAACGAACCCTTTGTCAAGCACGAAGCTGGCCGCAGCGCAGCCTGGCACTCCCTCTCCTCCACAGTGGGCACCAGCAGCAAATCCAGACCCTGCACCTCACTCACAGCTTGGGGACAGCAAGCTCAGGTAACCTTCTGTTTGTTCTGTGGTTATGCGTGTGGCAGGGAACACAGTGCCCTGGAACTATTGCTTTACAAAGACTTGTCCCCAGCGTTTGTGAGAGCAGAAGCTGGGAGAGGAACCAAGGAGCCATTCTGCAGGGCCCAGTTCCTCCCTCCACTCACGCAGGAGCCTGGGGCCTGCCCTGCTCATAGGGGCTGCCCAGGGCCCCCAGCCCCAACAGCTCCCACACGGTCACCACATTGCACTGAGTGAGCCCTGACCATCCTGCTGGGCTCTGCCCCTTTATGGGCAGATTTAGTTAAACACTAATTTGCTGTGCAAATGCCCTCTGGACAGCTCCCCACTGTAAAAGTCAGGGGCGGCACAAAAGCTACATAAGGAAGGCCAAAGGCTCAGGGATGGCTCTGGGGATGGGGCTGTGCTCCAGGGGGAGTCACAGGAGGAGCGGGCCAGGCTCCTGCCAGCCCTCGTCCAGCACGTGCTGACTGTACTGAAGGTGCTGCCCACCGCAGGCTCTGCCCAGCTCCCTGCATTTCGCTTACTGCAGTGGCAAGGACATTACTCCTTGTTGGGAGGGGGGAGGTGTATCCTCTGGGCAGCTTGGAAGGAAAAGGTTACTTCTGTTTAAACATTAAACACTGATTTAAATCCAACAGTGACAGCGATTCTCAAATATATCTTATTTCCTTATGCCACTCATCTCACACTTGATCTTTCCATCCCCTCAATGTGCTGGCATTAGCATCTCCCACAAAGGCTCAGTCAAGCGCGCCGTCCGCAGTAAGGAGCTGGGTTCTCTGGGGAGAGAGCAGCCGTTCTCTGAAGCCGCGGCTCACACCTGCTGCTGCACGGTCTCTCTGGCCAGGCCTCCTCCTGCGGCAGCGCCCTCCGCGGGTTAACAATTACTGCTGTTTCTGAATTCTCCATTCTCTGTAATCTGCAATTTAGTTGGGTTTGTGGGGGAGATCCCATTACGTGTCTGCATGCTGTACCTCTCTTTCAGCTGAGTAAGGGCACTCATTAACCGTGCGTTGGCAGCATCCAATGAAGCAATGCGTTTCTCCTGCAAAGAAACAGGCCGAGGGAGCTGTCAGTGGAAATGCACGGAGACCTGTCTCTGTGATGCCACGGGTTGTTCTGAGCTAGCAACCCACAGGCCTCTGGGACCAGGACCCTTTGGCAGTCTGCTGCTGATAGCAGGTCCACAAACGGCTTTGCCTGGGTTTTCCCCTGCTGCTGCCAGGTGAGCAGACGTCTCTGCAAGCTGCGTGCTCCAGGCTGGCCTGACAGCAGCCACGTCCCAGCCAGAAGCCTCTGAGCCAGGCTGGGCTGATGCTGGGGCAGGGTGCTCTGCAACCTCCCAGCAGTTCCGTGTTGGACTGCATGGCTGTGGCTGTAGCCTAGATTAGAACTGTGCTGGGCTGAGCTGCACCAGGCTTGTGCAAAGCCTGCGTTTCCTTCAGGGAGGCTAGAGTGAAAGCCTCTGAAATTCTGGGTTGGGACATAAATTTAGGATTACTTCTATGAGGAATAAACAGTCTCTCTACAGGTAGCTCCAGAAGCATCTGCAGGGGAACACCCGGAGTTCTGCAGGGCTGCAGGGATGGTGGGCAGCAGTTCTGCAGCCCTGACCCCATTCACAGAGCAGCTCTGGCTACAGGAGATCCCTGTCAGAGCTTCTCCCCTGCTCCCAAGGGTTACTGCCTGCCTCACAGAAGCTTTGGTGCATCAGGCTTTTAAACAAGCAGAATCTGTGCTGAATTAATTTTATCATACCATGTTCTGAACAAAATGGAGATAAAGTTGTTTTTCTTATTTTTCAATGATACAGAAATTAATTGTGTTGTTTGCTCTAACTGCAGCTGTTATGAAGACGATAAGATTCCTGTTCTAAACGTAGTTCTCTCCCAAGGTGGTTATTCCTGTCAGTGTTTAATTGATTTTGTTAGTGTAAATAAATGCCTTAAATGACTTGTGGCCTCCCAGGATGGCTATGATGGCAAGTTCCTTATTCTCACTGATTACACTAAGGGGTCCAGTGCAGTATCATGGGGACAAGAGCAAGAGCTGCTGTGCTGGAGCCTGATCCTGCCATGCTTGCACCTTCCTGCTGTCTGCTGTGAGCAGGCAGAACGGAAACAATCCAGAGGGGCACAGCAGTTTGCCTGTGTAACTCTGAAGGCTCACACACGGTGTGGGATAACAAAAAGCAGAAAACTGTGTGCCACGTAGGCTTGGGTGGGAGCCCCACAGGTAACACTGCGGGGCCCGGAGGAGCTGCTGCTGGCTGCAGCCCCCAGGCTCCCCCTCACCTGCTGGGCTTTGCCCTAGCACAGCAGGGAATGTGCTGATTTACTGGCTTGGAACAAATTACTGTACAGGAAAACAGTGATTCTTTCTGCGAAGTTACCACCGTCTCATCTCCTTTTTAATTAGCTATACACTAAATTAGTCATGAGTGGTGACTCACAAGTGATTAATACGATCATTAAGAGAAAGCCTACAATTCACTAGCACCTAGCCACAACCTGAAGCTGCCTAAACAAATGAAAAGATGATGGGCTGTATTTTCAGATCCTTTGTTCCAAGCACCGTATTTTCAACCATCATCTGGTGCCCCTCTGCCATTCTAATCTGTACCACTAACTGAGCTTCCCAGAGCCCTGGTACAGTCCTGCACAGACTGACTGTGGCCCAGGGCGTCCCTGCAGGGAGCAGGGTGCTGACTCCTGTGTGCTGACTATTTGCACAAAGTCAGTCCCCTGGCACTGCCATTCCACGCTCCTCCAAGCTAACGGCCCTGCCTCCAAGTCTGCTTTCCTTCTCTGCTCTGCGTGTTTGCTCTCCTCTTGTCTATCATTCCCTGCCCTTCTGTCAGCTGTGCCCTTCTCAACACTTTACTCCAACCATCTCCTCACTGCTCGGCCTGCTGCCACCCCCACATCCTCCATGTCACCTGCCAAACACCAAGGCTGGAAAAAGCTGCAGGAATGCAAATGCTCTGGCAACAGAGCAGTATCCTGCTGAGGGCTGACCCACCCTGTCACGGACTGTAGCTTTGTGCTGACACACCCCATGCACGCCGTCTGACCGCACTCGATCTGGTGCTGCTGCACAGCAGGCAGACTGCATGTTGGAAGAGTCACCTCGAGGAGTGCTGCAGCCCTCGGTGTCAGGGACTCACCTGTGCATCGATGATCTTCTGTTTGGAGTCCACGGCAGCCTGCATTTCTGCGTGGTCTTTCTTCAGCTCCTCCTCAACTGACATCAGCCTGGTAGCCAGACAGACAAGAAAATAAGAACGTGTTTTCAAGATGGAGACTGCATCGCCGTTGTAGTGGTTTGTACTGCTTAGGGAAGTGATCTGAGAGCTGGGAGGAGCTGGAGGAAAGGGGACCTGGCAGGCCTGCAGTTGCTGCCTCTCTGTGGTACAGGTTGGCTTAATGAAAAGTATACTTTATGAGAAGAACGTAAGCACCCCAAAGGCTCTCAGAGAAAGGGCAGGGACTGTTTCAGCTGGATGCTTCCTCAACACTGAGGAAGCAAAGGCTGACGTGCACCTCTGCAGCACACAGGAGGAGGTGTGAAATGGCAGAGACCCCCGCCTGCAGCCCCCACCATCCAGATGAAATCTGGGTCCTCAGCTGAGAGCACAACGTGGAGGCACACTGAGATGCTCCCACGACACGCAGCTGTGTGTTTAAACAGAACAGGGACGTGGGCATTGCCACCACCTGATATTACACACAAACCAATGGTTCAGTGCATCATTTTTCTGGCTATTAATTTTGTCTAGACAGTCCTAGAGCACATTGCCCAACAGCTTAAGTGACTAAGGCCAGGGAAGGAAGACTCCTTTGTGAGTGCTGATTGGAAGCACCGACGTGGCTTGGCCCAGGTAAGGTGAAATGAGCAGGACTGAACAGCGTGGTCAGCACTAACGCCAGCCCTGCTGCGTCCCCCAGCTGCCCTGTACCTGCTGATGATGCCCTTCATCTGGATCTCCTTATCCTCCTGCTGTCTCCGCAGCCGCTCCTCGCTCTCCTCCAGCCTGGCCTGGTACTCCAGCATCAGTTTCTGCGTTGTCTCCTCCTGGCATTTGAAGCGCGTCTCGTACTCCTCCAGCTTCTTGTTGGAGATGCGCAGCTTGTCCTGCAGCACCACCAGGTCCTGCTGGTACTACAGCACGCGGGGACAGACAGGAGAAAACACTTGAAACATGTCATCTCGCATGGCTCTGCCCTTGCCAGGGTTTCCCCACAGCCCGACGGTGCCCCTCTCCTAGCTGCAAACCCGTATCAGATAACCCCGCTTGCCGACACCTCCTCTTCGGTCTTCTCCATGCTGCGCTAGGAGCGGCGCTGCGTCCTGCAGGGCTGGCACGGTGCTGGCAGGTTCAGAGAATGGGCTGTTAGAGTTCGGCAGTTCGCATGGGGAAAGCAGGTTAGAGTGACTGAATGGCAAATGCACCTTCCTCACACTAAGCGCAGGGCTAAACACAGGCAGGAGAAGCTGAATTGCTGGGATTTTGGGTTAATGCGTGAGCTCTTCAGCCTGTATCAATAAACAGGAGTGCTCTGGAGACGCTGAAAGTACAAGTGCAGCAGCCCCAGTTGGAGTGGGTGCAGCTGTTGCCCGGATGGAGCAGCTCAGGGCTGAGCTGGGCAGGGGCAGCGCTGCAGCCCCACATCTCAAACCCTGCGAGCAGATGGCAAGCCAGGGTTTGGTCCCAGAAGAGCTGCTGCATGAAGCCAAGACCCCACAGACTGTGCCGATCACACAGCTGAAGCTAAAAATCAGCAGCAGAAGAATCACGTAAAGCAATTATGAAAACAGAGCTTTCTGACTCAGCAAAGCTGGGTTCAGCTGTTGCAGAGCATTCAGTGCAACTTGCTTTGCTAAAGGAAAATTCAGTGTGTATCTGTGTAAGACTTTAATTTCAAAGTTATCTTTGAAAATTGTCTATTAAAAAATCTTAACCATAATGACCTTAGAATAATTAATACGCACCTGACATTATGAGGAGCTGTTTTTCAGAGTCAGATTGGAAAAAAAAAAATCACCTGGGCCACGAGATGAGTTACAAGGCCACAGGTGTTGCACAGGAGCAGAGAGGAACGTGCTGAATCCTGAACTGATTGGGGTAGCTGAAAACAGGTCCCTGTCCTTCAGCCATCTCCACCCGCGTGAAGCACTCACATTATGAACATCGCTGTATCCTGACACTGTGAGTCCTCCTGGGGAGCATCCCTGACAGATCAGCTCCTTCAGAGAGGAAGCACAGCCATGGCGCCCTGTGCCCCAGCTCACACAAGCACTGCTCTAAGAAAAACCGCTCCTCTGCCCAACTGACTGACTGCAGAAGGAGCTCAGCTCCTCCAGACTGAAGACGTGTGATGCCGAGGGGCCTCCTGATGGCCAGGGGCTGAGTGGGAACGGGCTGTGAGCTCCTCCTGCCTGGGCACAGACGGCCACAACAGATCGCTGTGTTCTTCCTTTAGCAAAGCTTTTACTGAGGCACTGAAAGGACACAGTTTGCATTTGAAACCGGAGGGATGGGAAACACAGATGCCCACACAGATGCACAGAAGCACTGAAGTCAGACAGAAGGGAGTTGCTCAAACAGGAAAGATTAAATACCTACCCTAGCCTTAAAATAGGAGCAGCGTGAGTGCAAGTGATAGCAGGAGAGGCCTCAGAGCCCGAAGGAGTCGCTCCTGTCTCTACAACACTTGTCTCACTCTTGGTTACCATTCAAGTCTTACAGTAATGGGGAGAGAGATTATGCTAATGATGATCTTCAATGTCAGTGATCTGACAGCAAAGTAACAAAAGATGCCACGTGGCAATGAGACACCAGGGGCGGGGGGACACCTGTGGCCTTAGGACAGGGACTGGTTTGCTGCAGAAATAAGTTCCTAACCCCAACATCAGCTCCCTGGAGCAGGTGCTGGTGAGCCCCTCCACCGCCCATGAGAGCCCAGTCCGGGCCAGAAGGCACCAGGCCGGGCTGAGGGACACCCACCCTGCAGCCCATGGCGCTTCTGGTGCGGCCCCCGCGCAGCAAAGGCTGTCCCTGCCATCCCACTGCAGAGCCACAGGAGCACAGAACCTCTCTGCAGCCCTTCAGTGCCCGAATGCAGCAATAACAGTGCACAGTGTGTGGGTCTGGAAGCATCACTTTCATTTGCTGCCTACCGGTGTCTCTGCTTAGGTCACATTCACAATTTCTATACATGTGCAAATAAACTCAGCTAACCACAGAGCTGAGTGTCTGATCAGTGCGCGTCTGCGCTTGCAGGAATACCCAAGGAGGAAAGAGCCCATAAAAAACGGGCTGAGCAATCCTAACTGCCACACTACTGGGGGGAGCCCCCACCTCCCACTCCCTGCTCTGCCTCTTAAAGGTGAGAGCCCCCAAATGACAGGACACGGCAGGGGAAGGCTACTGTTACAAAACCAGTGCTGCGAAACAGGAAACAGTTCAGGGAGGGAGAAGCTCTGCGTGACCTGCTGGCAGCACTTGGCACTGGGATGGAGCAAAGCCCAAACGCCCAAGTGCAGACACCCCGCAGTGCCAGGCTGCAGAGAAGTGCCAGTTCTGCAGCAGCTCAGTGCCCCTCTGGCTCTGACTCGCTGGCAGACCCAGCCACAGCCTGGAGCAGTGTCACTGCATCAGCGGTGTCACACCAGGCCCCAGAAGGCATCCGAGACCAGAATCTGGACATAATTTTTAGCTCTCTTCACAGCCTCTTACCACGGGAGCTGCTTCTTGCTACACATCCCTGCAGTTAGGCAGGAGTGTGCCTGCATCCTACTTCTGGTCTCCTTTCTGGGTGTGTTTAATTTGCTTTTTAAGCCCTCTTTCCCCTGCAGCCAGGGGGGAGTAACAGGCACCGGCTGGCTCCAGGTGATGCTGCAGAGCAGCCCTGACTCCTGGCTCCCGCTTTTTTCACTTGCTTCCATCAGAGGCTAATTTGAGTCAGTGTATGAAACCTCCCCTGGCCGTCCCCAGCAGCCCGACAGCCTCTGCCGGCCTGGCCCCGGCTGCAGCTCAAACACATTCAAGGAAATCCTCTCTCTATTTAGAAACTTGATTCAATCCAATCAGGTTTTACCTTTTCTGCTTGGCTGAGCTCGTCCTTATTCCTGAGCTTATCCCTGTGCTTGGAATCTGGGTCAATGCTTTCATCTTCTAAAAACTGCATGTTCATATTCAAAAGCCAAGCAGCAGTGCGGTCCAGGGCATTGGGGTTCACAGGAGAAGGGGCCTACAATGAAACATACAACCGTAACAAAAGAAAAACCTGTAACAGAAAGGTCATGAAGCCAGAGAGAGCACTTCCTTCCAAGCCCTCTCCCATGCTGCTCCAACAGCAGAGAACAGGTCTGAGCTACCAAAGGGGCAGGAACACCTCCTGGTGCACACCTCACATTTTTTTTTGCGTCAGAAACATCTGACAGGTTGAATTCTTCCCTTTGCCATCCCTATGGAACAGGCAAACAAAGGCGCGTGGCAGCGGGACCCTGCTGAAGTGAACGGGCCCAGGTTTCTGGAGCAGTTGTCACCTCTGTGAGCAGAGACTTCACTCAGCTCTTCAGCCTCTGCTTCACTGTGCTGTGCTCTTGCTTGCCACGGAGCCTTTGCGCAGATAAAATCACATCTTCGATAACATGCCTTCTTGAAAAGTAACCGTTTCTTCTTGGGTGAGGCTCTGTACCGATGAGGTCCGACTTCCCGAGCTCTCCCTGGAGGTGTGCTCATGGGGCTGGCGGGCCCAGGGCGCAGCGCTGCTCTCCCACAGGCACTGGGGCCGAGGGCAGGACTGCGAGCTCAGCACCTTCCAGCTGCATTACCAACTCGAGGAAGTGAAGCTCCAGCTATTTCCCCTCCATCCTGGCTCATTATAAACGGCAGTAATTAGTTTCTTCAATGAGCACAAGGCGAAGAGATTGGGAAATTTCTCCTCCATTCAAAGCACCAGCGCTAGAAGCTTTCCCGTGCCATCCTTCAGCCTGGTCTTCGTTTCCACAACTTGACATCAGCTCAGGCACTGCTCATGGAGCAGGAGCACTGAGGGCTGCTCAGAGAAGAGCTGCCCACCCAGGTTCCCCTCAGTGACGTAAAGGCCCTGGGTCCAGTGCTATCCATTAACAGCCCACTGCACGTTGGCCCTTCTGCCTCCTCCTCGTTTCTCTGCAGATGTGAAAAAGAACAGCCTGCTCCTGCCCGGCACGGGTTTGAAGGCGGCTCAGGTGCACTCAGGAGGCGGAGGCGGCACTGCTGCAGGGCAGGAGCAAGCAGCTCTTCTGAAGGCAATCCTCTTCAAGTGGCCACTGCGTGGGAGCTCTTGGTTCTCGAGCAGCAGTTTCATTATGATTCACAGATACCACCAACACAGGGGTGAACTGTGCGGATTAGGCTGGGAGGGGCATTTCTAGGACTTCAGCTCTTGGGAGGGCAGTGAGGGCGGAGGAAAGCTGTGGAACACCAACCAGCCAGCCAAGGTCACTCGGTGTCCCTGGGAGGAACTGCCCCAGAGGGGGGCTGTGCTGGAGCTGTGCCCTCTGCACCTAACAAGTATCGATCTACATTACACAAATGCTGCTACATGGCATGCCTGCTAATGTCAGTGCTTATGAATCAATACAGCGTGCATAGAACAGCTCTGGATCGGGCTGAAACCGCCTGCAATGGGCAGCACAGCCAACGGCCTCCACCTCTGCTGCTGAAATGGAACCTGTGCTGAGGAGCAGGCAGCTCTGGCCAACTGTTCACCTTCTCTGGGCTTGTATTACTGTTATCTCTCTCCCTTTAGGCACTGAGAGGCCCTGCTGTGTTAATTTTTTTTTACAGGGTTATATCTGAAATGTAAAACGAAAAGCAATTTATCCATGCCAGGAAAGCCAGAGGGTCCTGGGTCTGTGACCTAACTGCTTCAGTGTTAGCACCTTGCACAGCCAGGTCTCTGTACAAAGCAGATGTGCTCCGGGACCCGACCGCTGCCAGGCTCCGCACAGAGGGACTTTGCTCTTGATGGGAAAACACCACTTCCTTCCTGCTCTCACCTCCCCATGTGCGCTCACAGGAGGGTCTAATGGAGCGAACTGGAGTGTGCACGGACACCGCAGCTCTGGTGGAACAAGAGCAGCAGTACAGAGCTTTGTTGATATGAGAGAAGATGAGGGCCCGGTCCAAGTCTGTGAGATGGCGCTGGGTTGGCTATGGCATGGGATGAGAGCCTGCGCATGGAGAGGCAAAGCAGTGACAAGGCAGCAGTGCAGGGCAGAGGTGGGGCTGCCATCGCCCTCGTGGCTCTGCCACCTTCCGCCCTGCAGCCAGCACGCTGCAGTGTGCCACACGACAGAGGAACGAGCACTCCTCTGTGTTCCCTTCCTTGTAGGGCCTCAGGCTCAGGCCAGGCTGGGTGCAGGAGCCGTGCTACGATCACGATGCCGGCACATCACAAAGTCTGCTCCCACTGCAGCTTTCCCCTCCACCCAGTTTCTCCTCCAAGCCCGTGGCCTGGCCCCCCAATCCCCCTCCCCCAGTCGCTGCAGCCCCCACTCACCTGTTTGTGCATGGTGCGCTGCTTCATCTCGGGGCTGTCGCCCTTGGAGGAGGAGGACTGCTGCCGGAGACGGGCCCCGCTGCCGGGCCAGTCGGGCGAGGAGGACATCATGCTGCCGCTGGAAGGCCGCTGGTACTGCACCGTGTTCAGCAGCGAGGGCGGCGTCCTGCCCCGGGTGACGGGCGGCGGTGGTGGCGGCGGCTGGTCTATCCGCCGCTGCGGTCCCGCGCTGTTCTGCCGTGGCATGGTGGGCTGCCCGCCCTTCTCGGAAAGCGAGAGCTGCCGCCGGGCCAGTTCCCCCGTCCGGCGGGTGAAGTCCTCACTGGCGGCGGGGCCGGCAAAGCCGTGCTTGTTGGCCGTCAGCTCTTCGCTGTTGCTGTGGGAGCTGAGCGAGCTGTGGCATTCGGAGCCGGAGTCGCCCAGGCCGCGAGGCGAGAGCGGCAGCCCGGCGGCCATCTGGTACACGGGGTTCTGGAAGGAGAGCGGGGCCAGCAGCTGGGGCCGGCCGGGCGCGCTCTCGCCGCTCGGCGTGGTGGGCGTCTGGCCCACGCGGCGCACCGTGGCCATGCCCGTCACGCTGTTCTGCTGAGTCCGAGCGGTCCATACACCCTGCAACTGCCCGAGGGACGACTGGCTGTCATTGAGGGAGTCGGCAGCGCCGGGCACGCTGGCCCCGCTGTCCAAGAGCCGATTGTCCTGCAAGTCCACCATGGACAAACTCTTGCTGCCATTTGACATCTGCACGTCGGGCTCATTGGCCTCTGAGTAACTGGAGCTTCGGGCAGGCGAGGGCTGCGCCCCAGCAGACCTTGTGACAAAAAACAAGTCCTTGTTTTCAGGAGTTGGAGATGGTAACCGTGTGAAATCTATCAGACTGCAGGGAAGTCAGTGCGCAAGGAAGAGGAGAGGAAAACAAAACAAAAAAAGAAGAGTTGTGAATGCCGCACTGGAGCAGGAAAACGTTATCACTCAGAAGCAATCGGGGCGGCACAGCTGCGCGGGAAGCAGGCACAGCTCGCCCTGCGGGGATGGTACAGCCCGAGCAGGGGGCACGGGCACAAGGCAGGGAGCTCCGTACCACGCAGCAGGCGTTCGCAGGCTCACAGCACGCTGCTCCCAGCCTTTGCCTCACCTGCCGTGCTCTGCTCAGCGTGCCGGCAGCGCACCAGCTTCCAGCTGGCTGTGCCCTCAAGGCTCCTGCCTGCCCTGTGCCCGGGCACTAAGCTGACACTGTGCTGGCACAGCACCCCGTGGGTCAGACCCACACTACGCATCTGAGGGTCAGACACAGGGCTGTAACCGCAGAGCTAAATCCTAGCAACTGAAAGATATCCATTGCTTCTGCTGTAACAGATAAATTCAGGCAATATTGATTTCTTGCAGACAGGAAGAAAGAGCTTTGCAGTAGCTCAATGTGAATATACCACTGATCAAAGACGATGCACTGTAAGCAAGTATTTGGGTGATGGCATACTAGTAGAGATTCTCTGTAGCATTAAATAATTGTACCTCAAGCTGGGAAGCATTAGAGATGAAAGCTCTGATTAGAGCAAGTCCAGCTCCATTGCTGCCTTTCATTCCTAATTAAACTGTTAAACATTATGCAGGTTCCACTTACAAACTATTTTATTAGCAGTGTCTTTCAATTTATGTGGGCTCTATTTCATTTTCCACAAACAAAAACATTTTTAGTGTGCAAGACAGTCATCTTTCCCATGAATGACATTTCTTACATAATTAGGCCTATAAGTGTGTTTGGTGACTGTCTGTGAATCACTGCTCGTTAAAAACACTCATTATTATACAAGCAGGATGGAGCAGATTGGAACGGATTGTTAGGCCTCTACAGCTTGCCTGCTGGTACTGGAATGCCCCAGTTTGGACCACACTGAATTCACCACGTACACTATGCCTTACAAAGACAGATAAACCCAATAAGTTCTGCATATCCAGACACCTAATGAACGCAACGGTAAAACTCACTGCTTCGAGGTTAGTACCCTCAATGCCCTCAAAGGATGAACGTGTTGCTTCTGCAGCCGAGTGTCAAGAGCAGAGCCCAGAACCAAGTGTTCAGTTTCCCAGACCACATCCTCAGTTCTGGCTCAGGATGGACCCAGCATGGAGCTGCTGACTTGCACTACTGCCCGCTGCTATGCCTACATTCAGAGCTGAACTACACCCAGCATCAGTTTTGCAATTGGAAAGCTTTGCCAATGGATGGGGGAAATCCACACTACGCCTTGTCCTGCCTGTCCCTGCAGGCGCTCAGGTTTTGGCAGTAGGTGAACATTCAGTATTTCCCTAGTCTGTGGCCAGGCCACCTCTTTTGCTCTTACCCAGATAAGTCATTCTCTATCACCATTTTCTGCAGCCCTGCAGAGATGCTGTTGCCAGCACTGGGAGTGGATGCAGCGTGATCGGCCGTGACCGAGACCTGCACGCAGGCCGGGTTACTGAGCGCCGAGTTGACGTCCCTCAGGATCCGCGGCAGAGGACCAAGTTTTGTTGCAGTGCTCTGGGGAGAAAAGAGCAGAGTTACTACCAACATCGTGGGTTTCTGCAAGAAAACATTGGGTTCTGCCAATTGCTGGGCAGTCTCTTCAGTGCATTATGTTAGCAACATTCATTTTCTCCAACATTTAACCCCACCGCTAAGGCTACAGCCTGTCCCAGAACACACAGCTTCAGGAATCATTTGCAGCCGTGTGGTAGAAGGAGGCAAGCACACTTAACATGGTTCAGACAAAGAAAACTATGGCCAAGCCTGGTTCAGGTCACTGGACAGAAATCCTTTCAATTAAAAAGCAATCTGCTAGGACAAACAAGAAGGCCTGGTGCTCAGCAGCTCTGCCTTCACATCCTCACCCCTCAGTGATGAACAGCAGAGCGGAAAGCAGTATTTGCCAGCCTCAAAGAAAGCCACGAAGGATGAGCTCCTTCAGCAGCACGTGCAAAGGCGGAGCAAGAACCAAGAGCCAGTGTGCTCCCACACACTAATGGGCTGGTACTGGCAGGACAAAGGGGAGGAGGTGGATGCTGCGGAGCAGCCCGTGCACCCAGCACTGGCCGAAGCCTGTCCCTGCAGCCCCCCTACCTGCTCCAGCTGAGAAATGACTTCCCAGAGCAGCGAGTGCAAAGTGGACAGTTCCCGGCCCAGGTCAATGTAGCCTTCAAAGCCAGCTGTGTTTGAGATGGTTTCTGGATTGGAAATCTCCAGCAGAAATCTCTGCATGTTGGTCCACTCATGTTCCAGAAACTGATTCATAAAGGACATGTATTCCTCTTTGCTGCCAAACCTGTCAAGACAGCAACACCAGCCTCAGCTAAATCTCATAAACAGAAGTGCAGCGAGCAGAATGAGCAGGTACATATGCAGGTAAGAAGGCCAGAGTCTTCCTCTGGCATCTGCTTTCGAAGCCTTTGGGATTACCAGGCTGCTAACAAGCAGCTGGTACCTCACCAAGCATGGAACCAAAATTAATTCCAGCCTAACCCAGCTAACTCCTCATCAGCATGGGATCTCAGCAGCAGAAATGAAGGGGAAAGCTACAGAAATAAAGCTGTTCTTCTGGAAATAGAAGAAATGATAATACCAAGCCCAATCAACTGACTGAAGCGCAGCGAGTGATGGCTGCAGCAGACCTGTCTCTCCCTCAGCAATTCTGCAAGGAGAGGCTTGGTTGTGTGCAGTCTGCAGGACAGCTCAGCTTGATCGCTTTGGTTTGACTAATGTCAGCTTAGTGAAAGAGTCTTTCCTGCAAAGTGCTGAAAATCTGAAAACCCTTTAGTTAGGGATTGGTTGGGAATATGGGGAATTTCTGTCATCCAGTGTAACACACTCGCATGTCTTCCACCTGTGTCTGTGCGCACGCATGTGCATTCCTGGCTGCGAGTGTGTATACTAAGCTAGCTTCTAAATCTAAGCAGCTTTAGACAGAGACTGTCCATTCATGCTTCAGAAAGCTCATCACTTCGTTATCAGAGCTCAGGATAAGTAGCTCAGAGCTGCAGCGGTGGAAAGATGTTCAGAAATCTCTTGCTTTGTTTCCATCAAACCTATGGGCTTAGTTAGAAACTGGTAGCGTCCCCATTTGCTTCTCTTGCCATCCCAGTTCAAACAATTGCACTGTAAGAGCTCGCTGGAGGGACTGAGCTACGCACACTGTTTGGGTGCTGGTCCTGCTGGTGCCTCTGATGGGAGGCAAAGCTGATGCAGTCAGCCTCCCCCAACACAGCCATCACGGGACAGACTTGCTGGCTGTGCCTGAGTGTTCTGCTGCTCTGTGGTCAGCGTAGTCTGCTTTCCTACTCATAAAAAACATGCTGTTGTGGAAACTTAAATGATCCCTCTGACCTAACTGTGAGGGTCCCAGAGAGACACAGAGGGAAAAAGCAACAGGAACCAAACAGGCCCTTCGGGAAGGGCCTTTTGGAAAGGAGCAGCCAGCGTGGGACGCCTGCTGCAGGAGCTCTGCTTGCAGCCTGGGGCTTCCTCCCCCTCCTCAGAGCTCCAGCATCCAGCTTACTTGGCGAAGTTGGCCAGGTTCTGGGTGACCTTGGCGATGAGGGTCAAAGTGCGCGCAGTGCGGTCGTCCGGGTACTCCTGCAGGAGACTGAAGAGGGACGGGGACATGATAGCTGGGCAGAGGAAGCGGAGGAACAGGGAGGCACTGATCAGTCGCTCGCTGATGTCTGGGCGGCCACGGTTGCTGCACTCCTGTCTCCACGAGGCAAAAACTTCTTTGAGCTCCCTTGGGAAGACACTGAAATGACAGAAAGACACACAGGGATGGTAAGTTCAAGGCCAGGGTGTTTGAACTGCTGCACAGCAATAACTAAAACAAGCTGTGCACCAGCCACGGGGTACAACAGCCAGACCCTTATACCCTGCTGACCCACAGCAGCACCACTACCTACACCAGTCACAGGCTCCTGCCTTTTTTTTTTTTTACCCCTTTTTTTCCTCCCCAGAGTGTCCATTAGGAGATTCAAACTACACAGGAAAAAGCCAAGCCAAAACCTCCAACAACTGGGAAGAGAGATGGGAAATCAAGCAGCTCATCATCCCAAGGTAGGTGGTGCGTACCACCCCGGAGAGAGATGGGGCACTGCCCGTGTGCTGTGGGACACTGGGGGTGTACCAGGGTTGCCAGTGCAGCTGGTGCTTGGAGGGAGGGCTGTGCAAATTGCACTGCTTCTGTTCAAGCTCTTGGAGCAGATCCCACGGAGACAAGGGCAAAGCAGAGCCTGGAGTTAGTCCAGCCTTGCAACTGCACTGACCTCAGCCAGGCTTCCCAAGACACCAGACCTCCCTGGGGCCAGCAGCCCCAGCAGCCCTTATCGCCGCGATAAGGAGCCGCTGCCCGCTCTCCTCCCAGCTCCCCGCTCCCACCTTATCCTGTTCCCAGCACGGGCTGTTTATGCAGCTGGATACTCCCACGCAGGAGCGGGCTGACAATGGGTTCCCAGCGGCCACCGGGCCCCTGGTACCAACCCTTTCCCCGGCCCCAGTGCCTGCCCTGGCCACAACCACCGTCTTTGTTTGAAACCCAGAGCCGTTCACCTACAGAGCTGGATGGTAGAACAGCAGACCGAAGGAGGTCAGACTCCATTTTAGGTCATACATTTCCTTAACAAACAGCCATTTCAGAGGATGTTTTCCCAGTTTTGCTGCAGGGACTGTGTGGGATGAGCGAAGCGATCTGAGCTGGCTTCCAGCAGCCACGTGCCCCACTCTGGGACTGACTGCCCTGCTACTGACCCCCACAGTTGTTGGAAAGAGGAAGCCACGGGAGCCGTGCTGCCAGAGCCGCTGTCCTGCTCTCCAGGTGCAGGAGCCTGCCCAGCCCGCTGTGCACACAGGGTGCACATCCTCACGCTTGAGGTTCCCGGCACGTTCTCTCCATCCTGATGCGAGCACAATGCTCAGCAAATGCTGCCATTGTGTTTGGCTTCTGCTCCACACCGGTTTCACGCTTTCACCCTCATGAGCTTTTGCCCTGTGCTTTATAACGCTAGCCAACGTCTCTGGCTGGGAAAGTTCTCCCTCTGGCTTGATTCGCACAATTGGACAAAGCCCTTTTACTTCATGGTATTTGCCCAGAAACAGGAGAATCCTTTAAGCAATTTAAGGCTTGAGTGATCAGGACAGGTTGTACAGTTACTGGAAAGTCAGCCCTTGAAAACGCGTGCACCGGCGGCGTGCAGCCCTGAGTTGTGCTCGCTGCCAGGGCTGCGAGACCATAAAAGTTTAATTGCGTAATGGCGTATGGAATTCAGTTAGCCGGCTTTATGTGACAAACGGGCCCGTAATTCATTACCCAAGTTTCCAGTAATGAGCTTCCACATGCTGAAATTCTGCTTACGCCGAAACTTTCCAGATGTCCAAATTATGTCATAATTATAACAATTTTCGGTTATTGTAAACCTCTTCCCTCTCTCTGACTCTCCGGCAGATGAGCACACGCACTCCTGGCGCTCTATTTAAAGCAAGACCGTTAGCTGTCAGGATCCCTTGGCCAATCCTGAACTCTCACCATCGGCCCAATTAATCCCCAAGAACTGCTGAGCACAAAGGAGCAGGAGGGGATCGCTCAGAGCAGAGCTCAGCTGCCCCCCCCTCCCCCAGCAGTGGGACCGCAGGAACGAACCTTCCGCGCATTCCTGACTTTCCCTGCGTCACTTTTCAGACCTATTTTTAGGCCGACCTTTTAGTGCTGCTTTGGGTATTTTTAGGAAGACATTAATTTGAACAATTATTATCCGCCGGTGACTAAAAGCAGTGAGCTCCCCCTGGGAGAGCAGGTAAGCACAGTTCGTGAGTCAGAGTCATTAACTGGCCCAGTTAAGGTATGGGCTACCTGCACAGAACCGTGCCCTTTGCCTATCTGTGGTGGATGCAGGAAGTGCGGATGAGCCTCTTGCTGCTTGTTCTCTCCCTGAGCAACATCAGGAAAAGCAATTCCCTTCCTTCCGGGCTTGCAAGACAGCACACTCCATACCCAGTGGGATTGCATACATTGAGTTTTCAGACCTTAACACAGCAGCTGGGATGGGGCAGAAAATGAGGAGTTCTGACTACCAAAGACTTCCTTCCTCCAAGACAATCCTTGGTTGATGTTTGGCAACAACAGCACTGCTACAAAACACATTAATAACAACTAATCCCAGACTTTTAACCAGGAAGACTGCAAACGCAGCAGTACGATAAAAATGCTTGTTCTGTTCAGTCAGGACAAGAACCTCTGGGTCTGCTAACAAGACAGAAAGAAAATATTTTTGTTCCTCTCTCTTAGTAAAGAAGGTCACCAGCCCATTTCTTCCCCTTCCAGGCACCATCTGCAGCAGCCCCATGGGCTGTTGGCCCCCGATCTCCAGCACTGAGGGGCACAGACCAGCACCACCAGACACCGCAGCGCACCACTGCCCCACTCCAGCCAAGTCTGCCCATTCAGGCCTGTCTCTGCTAGCTGCAGAACAGCTAGGAAATGCCTGAAGCTGCACAGCAGGCTGCCTCAGCCAGCTGTCCCAAGGACCAGGACATGGAGGGGTTAACCCTGAGGAATGCAGGACGCTGAGCCAAACAGCAGCTGAGCACTAACAGCAGCATCCTTGCTCCAGCACTCTGCAACAGAAGAACGTCTGCCTCCACAAAAGCTCCCTGTGCTGCTGCAGCTTCCCTGCTGCACCAGGGGAGCCTCAGACCCTGCCTGCTGCAGGGGGGTTCAGAACTTCCTCAGGTGCTCCAGGGAATTAGGCAATCTGTCACTGACCTGCCTGGCACATACAGGTTTGTGACGTGGGTGGGAGACTCAGGACATGTGCTCCCGCTATTTATTCCAGGCTTTCATATGTGGTTGGCATCTGAGCTGGTCACACTGGCACAGGCATTTCTTACTCCTTGGCTCCACCACCCTGTCCTGTGTCCGTGCTGCAGAGACCCATCACCACCTGCTGAAACGCGATGGGCACTCAGCCCTGACAGCAGTGTGGGACTGCATCCCCAAACTGAACCAGCTCAGCAGAAAATCTGCCCTTGAAAGCGTGTTCTTCTGTGCACAGCAGCTCTCCCATTCCCATGCCAGGCACAAAGGAGCTCAACAAGGCACTGCACACCTTTGCAGGTGCACCTGCCACCACTGTGCCACCCCTGCTCAGCCCAGCCCCCTGGGCAGCCCCACACAGAAGCCCCCCGGGTACCCCTCAGGTTGGCAAGGCTCTGCCAGATGGACGTGCCCTGAGAACTGCCCGATGCCACGCTCCTCCCGTGTGGCAGCACAGGGAGGGGAGTGATGCTCGCGGGGTACTGACCAGTAGGAGTTGATGATTTTGCAGAAGGCCAGCTCGCAGCACATCTTCAGGTTGCTCTGATGTTCAGGGAGGTCTGAGGACGAACACTTACTGGGATCCACCTCACAGTTTTCATCTGATTCATACAGAGCCTTGATAAATTCCCCTGTAAAACAGACAAGGATGGGTTTTGGAGATGCAGCCTTCAAGCAAGCCCCAGTGCCGTCACGCAGGCTGGACCCTGGAGAGCAGGGCCAGTCCCTGCCCCCAGCTGGCAGCGCTGCCCTGCTGGCTCCGGGTGCTGCACCGGAGCTGTTCTGCTGGAAGACCTCTTTCCCCTGCCTGCTCTGAGCCCCCAGCCACCCCCGTGCAGCCACACTCCCCAGGGCTATCTGCAGGAAGCATGTGGCAGGTTCTGCCATCATCTGTATGATGTCCTGCTACCGCAGGCTATGCCTGCTACGGTCCCCTGGTGCTTACAAGCCAGTGTGATTCACAGAAGAAATGGATAATTAAAGGAAAGAAACAAATTTACTTGGTTTATTTTGAGCAGAACATCACACCAAATCGAATTACAGCATTTCTGTGAGCTTCCCTGCTCTCCTGCCTGCCCACTCCTCACCCGAGGTGGCCCAGGCTCAAACCAGCGCAGGCTGTGGGAGCTCCCGGTGCCCCAGGTCCGGCTGCGTGTCCCTGGCCCCACGGTGGGGGGGGGGCACAGTGGGGCAGCAGCAGGACCCAGAGGCAGTGCCAGCCCCCGCAGCCGGGGGATCCTGGACCTCACAGGGCTCTGCAGGACTGGCAGTGCTCGGCGCTCTGGTTCCCCTCTCACTCCCGTTCGTCATCTCCCACTTCTTGACCTGTCTGGGGTTTTCACATCCTCCTGCTTTCTGCTGCCTCTCATCTGCACTCCTCCCTTTCCTCGGCCCAAACAGATATTAATTACATACCAGAGAGCCCCTCCGGTGCATTCCCAGCTCTGCCGGGAGCTGCGGAACCTCTCTGCCTGCCTGCAGGTGATGCCTGCTGTTATGAGCTGGCCCTATTACCGGCTTCTGCCTCGTGGTTTGAAGGAAAGCACCACGCTGCACCGGGCTCCCTTTGACATACAGATTAATCATTCCCCCAATAAAAGGTCTGCGCAGAACCCGCGCCCGAACAGCGTGCAGGAACCGCAGGCTGCTCCTGCACCGGGCAGCAGCGTCAGCACCGAGCCCTGACAGGGGACCATTATGAAATTCACTGCCTTGATTAATCTCCTGGCTTTTCAGAAATTTTATGAGGTAATCTACTTACAGACCTGCCTTCAACCAGAAGGCATTCCAAGGCAGGAATAAGAAACGTTCCTTCTCCTCTTCTGGTGAGCTACCTGCTGGTCTGACGGCATTTGCTCCCCTTCCTCAACTTCACCAATATTATAATTATCTTAACGAAGTATTTATGCTTTTGTGGTCCTTGCTAAAATTACACAAATCCACTAGCAGGAAGCTAACGTACTGAAAAACCAGCAGCTCGGCAGAAACGCTGCTCACCCTCTGCAAGGACGCACCCCGATCCCCGCTGCCTTCACTGAGTGTCAGAGCAGAGCAGCCCCCGGCCCGCGCCGTGCCGCCTGCACGCAGCAGCGCTGCTCTTCCTTCCTGACCTGCCCGTGAGCGGAACCTCTAATTATTTTCATTTGCATCAGGAGAAATATTTTTGGAGCCACGAGCATGGCCAGCCCTTTCAAAAACCACCAGGAGGGTTCCCGGTGCCGCGAGGGAGGCAGCTCTCATCACTGCAATTTGGGAAATTTCATCTGACTCACTAGCGCTGCGAGTAACCAGGGGGAGCATCTCCGGCCGGGGGTGTGCAATCAGGGGAAGGATTCAATCAGCCTCCGTGACACTGCCACTGCTGAGACAGAAGGCTTGGCAGGCCATGCCTGCAAACAGCACTTCGCTGTCTCCTGTGGAAGCAGACGAAGCGCGAGCTGAGCGCTCACCTTCACCTGGGGCTGGGTGCCACCGCGCAGAGCAGCCGCCCCTCGGTACGTACCTAAGGCATCTTGCAAGTATTTCTGTCCCACCAGCTTCAGGTATTCTTCGATTGCTTTGGTGGCCAGTGTGTTCTCCCTGAAAATGAGATGCTCATTCTCACCACAGCGATCAACTTCAGACATCATCAGGTCAGTCAAGAAATCCTGGAAAGCAAAGCCCATGGTGGGTCACCACGAACCGACACGCAGCGGAGCAGCAGCTCTCCCGGCACAAAGAGGGAGCGGAGCGCCGCGGTGTCCCCGAGCACACAGCGCTGCTCCTGCTCCTCCCAGAGACAAGAGCAGAAATCAATCTCTGCACAGTGACATCACCTGCACCCCCAAAAGGATCCGTTTCAGGCCTGCACCGCATTCACCCCCTCCACCGGTTTCAGCTTTCTGATGGGTCTCATCTTGGCCTTGTGTTTTGTGGATGAAGTATTTTTCCCACTGTTGAATGTGACTGTGCTCGTCCCTAACTGCAGGGGCTGCAAACTGGGGGTGTAACCTGGGTGTCGTGAGCTGTGCCCCACAGTTAATGGCTGAGAATCAGGCCTGCCATACGCACCAGGGTGACCCCACGTCCTATTTCCCAGTGGTCATGCAAGTAAACAGCACTGTTAGAGCACGCATTCTGGGCGCTTTGCTGGGCTGATTTGCACAGAACCAAATACCATGCAATTTCATAATCCTCCGTGCTGCACAGCGATGGAAGGGGTGAGCAGGGCAGCGTGCACACTGACAGCTGCCCCGCGCACGGCTCTGAGCTCCTGAATTGCAAACGCCAATAGAAAGCCAGGATTTGAGACCGAGCTCCACGTCTCCCTCAGCAACAGCATTAGTGATCAGAGCGGGTCACGTAACTCCCAGTGCATTCTGCTGAAAATCCACTATGCGGTGTGATGCTGAGTGCTGTAGCTAGCGTTCGTGCAGGAGAAATGCCGTGCAGTTTTCAATGCTAGCACACATTTAGCTCCCGTTCTCTGCACCACTAATGGGAAAATCCTCCTCCTACCAACGCCGCTCACCTGGATGGCACAGCAGGCCGGGCTGCCAGCACCCTGCATGGAAACCAAGTCCCCATGCAGGAGGCAGAAATGCTGAGCTACAACTTCACTGCTGTAGCCAAGGGCACCTCCTCCAAACCACCTTCCTTTACCACAGAATAACTCGCTCCGTAATAACCCTTCAGTGAGAAGTTCTCCCTCACTTATCAGGAGTGCACGAGATGTACGCAGCCCATTTCTGGGCACGGGCAGCAAGCGCTGCTGGAGGTGCTGTGCGGAGATGCAGGTCCGAGGACTGCAAGTCTAACCAGGTCCAGGAAGCAGCTCCACCCGAACACACAATGGCACGTTCTGCGTTCTGCTCACCTTCCAAGCTCTGCTGAACCCCAGGTGTGACCCAGAATCCTCAGGCCCATGCTGGGATGCAGTGCTGGCCCATTCCAAGGCCAAAGCACTGCATCTACGCGGCCCTTTGTTACTGTGCTGCTGTCCCAGACGAAGCCAAACCCAGGCTGCAGGCAGAGGCACGAATCCCTCCATGATTTTCTGTCATTCTGTCCCTTTTATCAGCCAAGCTAGAATGAAACTTTAAACTCCTGCTCAAATCCCTCTAGCCGCTATCTGGGTACCTGCATCACCTTTATCTCCCTGGTTCTCTCCCAGGATGCGTTTCAATTCCAAGCCACAGCTCCGGCTGACACAAGGTGCTGATTCTTAATTAGCAGCCGCTGACCTTGGCTTTGCTTGATTCTCTTTCCTGTCACTTTCCCAACATACTAATTATCTCAGGAACACTGAGTTTTACGGCTCCTCCTCGGCCAGGTTTGCTTTCTCCTCCTCTAGTCAGCTGAGGACCCGCGCTGCCTCCCCCCTGAGCGCAGGGGCTGCAGAGCCGGGGCAGGACATGGGGACGCGGTGCCAGCTCCCACGCAGAACCCAGCTGCCTGCCAGGAGACCCAGGTTCTAGCCAGCAGCGGGTGAATTTTGAAGTTTTCAGCTCATACGCAGAACTTACTACACTTAAAAATGAGTCATACATGACTCGACACAAAGCCACGTCTGTGGCAGACACCGTCCCGTAGAGAGCACCACCAGCAGCTCGGCAGGTGAGAGAACAACCTCGCTGCCCCGGGAGCAGCCAGGACAGCTGCTGGCAGCACACGGAGCTCCGTTACGGCACAGCAGCCACGGCTGGAGCACGGCGTGCCAGGACCCAGCCCCTCATCCCCAAGGCAGGGCTTCTCAGCAGCCCGGCAGCGGTCTGGTGACACGGGGCCAAGCCAGCCAGCCCTGAGCCGCGCTGCAGGGCCAGGCACCACGGGAAGGAGCCCTCAGCACCAAGGAGCCACATCGGCTCCACATCACACATCCGCCGTCTCTGCCTCAAGAATGCCAGCAGCCAGCACTCGGAAGACACAAATGGAATGCAAATACTGGCTGGATCCCTCTGGGGGCTTCGCTCACCCACATACAAGGCTCCAAATAAAATGCAATAACTAAAGCCAATAAAACTCCCTGTTTCTGAGCAGCAGAGATCAGTGGGGGGTTGTTTTTAGTTAGGGCCCTTGGCAATGGAAGAAAATAAGATGCTTTATTTCATTACATCAGAGTCGAGAGGGGAGGGGAAAGGCCTACAGTAAAAATTAAGGGCTGTGGCAGCGCTCCTCAGGCTCGCTCCTGCGTTTATTTTAAGGATATCTGCCTCAGACTGGACATTGCTGAACCTGTGCAACCTCAGTCACCACGCACATGCTGATAAGGAGGAACAATTCATAAATAAACAAATTCAGAGCACGACAGAGCAAGGCAGCACTGGTTTCCTGCACCCTTCCAAGCAGGAGCTACTGCAGCACGAGCTGCAGCATGGCTGCTCCTGCACGGCCACAGCAGCCCCGCACTGCCTGGACACAGCTGAGGGCAAACCTGGGGCAGGGAAGGAGCACAGGGGAACAGGGGCTGCTCCAGAGGGGGCCTTGAAGTAGGAATGCTCGCTGCAAAGTGAAATCCACCAAGTGTGAAACCGACACCTGCTCAAGAAAACAATCCTACACCGCGGTGCCAATAGGGCCAAGCCATCAGGCTAATTACATCACTCAAACACGTAACAACCAGAAGAAGCTCCTTCACAAGACAAAGCTGCAAAAGGCAGCCAGCTCTGTCGCTGCCCGGTCCATACCTGGCCCCTGCCTGCAGCCCCACACCTGCCTGGGTCCAACAGCGCCCGAGGGGCAGCGCCAGGATCCCCGTGGAGGAGCTCGGGGTGCCAGGGAAGGTCCCGCAGCCCCAGCCCTGCAGGGATGGACACGGGTGGGGGGAGAGGGGCTGTCAGTGCCCGATGGGCGGATCGGCCACGAGGTCTGGGGCTCTCCACATCGCAAGGCTGATTAATAGGATTGCCTTCACCTTAAGAGGATTGAATTGATAAAGGTAATGAGATTAGTGCTCATTTCAGAAAGCAGCCCAGAGTCCAGCAGGGCTTTTACACAGCGGTGAAGAAGGAAGCCCCGCGAGGCGGCCGGGCAGGAGGCTGAGCACTGCGCACCACGGCCCGGCCTCAACCCTTTGTGGTCCCCAAGGGCCCACGCTGGAAAACACCAGTGGTACTCCTCCTGCTGGGCACGGGAGCTCGTGCTCCAGCATTCCTGCCATTTCTAATTTTCCTTGGGAAAAGGAGGGCAAGCGGCACTGCAAGGGTTAATGCACAGGCAGCTAACGGCCATGACTTTCTCACAGCAATAAGGAAACCCAGCTGCAGGACACAGTGTGCAGAGCAGAGCGAGCACCACCTCCCTGCCCTGGCAGCAGCACGGCCCTGCTGCATGGCACGAGCCGGCTCCCACGCTGCGCTCCCCGACCCACCTGACTGCTGTGCCTGGGGAGACGGCAAAGGGGAGCGGGCGTGCACGTAACTCTGATTAAAAAGCTTTATTAGCTTGACTGTGGCTGCTATCCGAAGTATTACGGGGGAAACTCCTTGCAAGGGGATGACGCCAGCGTCACCTATGGCTGCAGGTGTGCAGTGGCCCCGCTCCTGTGCTGGGACGCCCAAGCCCAGCTCCCCAAGCCCTGCTCCCCAAGCCCAGCTCCCCAAGCCCAGCTCCCCAAGCCCAGCTCCCCAAGCCCAGCTCCCCGCCAGGCAGCCCCGCACGCAGCTGGGCAGGAGGCAGGGAGGCTGCAGCAGCCTCGCGTGGGGGAGCGAATGCATCTGCTTATGGGAAGCAAATCCTTGCGGCATAAACAAATAGGGACACATGTTTATTCTTCACTCCATTCACACCATAATAAATATTTATTTCAAGTGAGCAGCTGGTTAGTTAGAGCTTTGTCTGATGCTGGATTTCACCTACCAACCATTTGGACAAGGAAGTTTTTTATATATTTATGATTATTAACTGAGCTGCAAAAGCTGTGAGAGAGCCCTGAAACAGACCTAAGCGAGGGAAGCATTCTGCAGGCGCTGAAAGCCCCAGCCCATCTCCCTGTGGGAAGGATGCAGCCTGCCTCTCTGTAACCACATCACACAGCCCACATCAGCCCGGGCTAATGGCAGGGCTCAGCGCACCCAACATTTTTAATTACCACTTTGTGTGTTTTGTCTGTGGGTTGCAAAACACATCAAAATAGTCAGGCATCTCGCCACACCCTTAGAGGTAACACTGGTGCCTGTGATGATGGGAAGATGGCGGTACCCCACGCATGGAGGACGCGGGGCAGTGCCCCCTCCCGGGCCAGGCAGCCCCCAGCCTGCCTGCCTGCCCTGCCACCTGCATCCAAATGCTTTTCCCCCCTCCCCACCTTGGCGGCTGCTCCGGGCTTTCCAGCCATACCCACACCCTGATGCACGCCGAGCCCTCGCACAGCTCTGCGGGGGTGAAGCTTTTCCTTTTCCCAAGCAGAGATCAAAGGAAGCACGGCCTCTGACTCCAGGGAGGACTCTTTGCTTTCATTTCCCATCTTTTAATCTACTGTGATAAAGGAAGCTCAGGCTGATGCAGTTATTTAAGGGAGAAAACGCAGCTGCAGCCCTTGCCCCCTGCTGCCCACATCACGCAGGACCCCCGCCCTGCCCCCAGCACAGAGCAGCCCCAGGTAGCAGCCCCCAGCCGCAGCACAGCGAGCACTGCCAGGAGCTGGGGCTGCGCGGGACCCACTCTGCCCACAGGGCTGCAGGGGCAGGGGGCTCGGCCACACATGGCAGCTCTGGCAGCCCCTGGGAAACCGCTGTGCCTCTGCAAGGGATCGCACCACACCTACAGCGAACGGTGCAGGAAAGCAGCGCCTGAACACTGCGACAGCAGCCAGCCGCTAACACATCTCCACAGATAATCTGCCGGACCCTTGTTTCTCACTCCCGCTGTAATCGCTGCTGTACTGTCACCTACGGCAGCCAAGAGCCACAGCAAGCCCTCTATCAGCGAAATAAATAAGCAACTGCCCATCGCCACGTCTGTGCTCTTCAGCTCAGGAGATCTCTGCCCCACGGAGCCCGACACAGGCACAGTGCAAACCCAGGCAGGGCTGAAGCCTGCTCAGGGACAGGAGCACCACGAGACCGGCACAGCCCACCTGCTCCACACAGTCCCCCGCGCCGGGCACGCGGCTGTGTCACACCAACAGGGTGGGTGGGTGCTCTCCTCTCCCATTCATCTTTCTTCTTTCCCTTGTTGCCGGCTTTTCCCTTTCTCTGCTTGTCCAACTCCTCCACGAAGGAGGCATCACCCGGTTCCCATGCTCCAGTAACTCCTGTTGCTTTGACAGCTCTCTCAACCCTGTGCTAATGCTGATGGCAGATGACAGGCAGAGAAAGCAGCAGCTCCATTTTAGGGGGCAATACATCACGTCTGTTTACTGTTTGCTGCGTCCCCTGTGCGGAGCGCCTCTGGGATCTTGAGCACTGGCACAGACACGAGCCTGGAAACATCCCTGCTCTCTCCAGCACTGGAGAGAGGAGGGGAAAGCAGCAGCAGCGACAACAGCTCTCAGCTACACATGCACACAGCTCACGGTGCCTGAGATCAGGGTGACATTTGACGCCTTTTGTGCCAGACCCGTGCCAGCCACGCTCAGGGTCCTCCCTGGTGACTTTGTCTCAGCTAGAGCTGTGGCATCAGTGCCACCAGAGCCAGCAGAAGGCAGTGCCAGGCTCACAAAGCACAGCAAAGCCCAGCCACAAGGAGCAAGGGAGGGGACACCTGGGATGCTCTCCTTGCATTACAAGAGCAGGATCATGCATGTTCTGAGCTGCTCCTGTCCCCATGGGGTGCCGTGGGGCTGTGCCCCTCACCGCGTCCCCTGTGGCCCCGTCATGGGGTCAGGGAGGCTTAGGGCTGCTATTTTCATTCCCTCTGCAGCAGCAGGCCCACGGCCTCGCAATCCTCTCAGAGAGCTTCTCCTGACTTGAACTTATCCAGGAGGCCAAGCCACTTCTCTGTACAACAGATGGTAATTAAATCTAATCCATGAACCCTGCCATGATCCCAGGCAACAGCAGAGGCTGCAGAGGAAGCATCAAGCCTCACAGTTCCCCTCAGGTGAGCAGCTTGCATCTCCTCTGCTCTGCTAAAGCTCTGGAAATCTTGCTCTTCCCAGAGACCTGCTGCAGAGCTCAGGGAGATGCTAACAAAGAAAACCACCAATGCTCTGACTCGGCTGCACTGTGGCACTTGAGGACATGCAGCAAGGACACTGTGCGGCAGCTCCATGCCCCGTGGAACTCAGTGCTCAGCAGTGCTCTCCAGTAAGGGGGTTTTCAGCTCGGCTCCTCTAGCCTTGCTCTCACCATGAGCAGTAAATCCCGCTCCCTCCTCTTCCTGGCTTGCTTCTTTCCCAGACCTGGGATTCCCAGCCATGAAGGACAGTCACACACTGACCCTGCGTTTCCACCACTCCCCAGATCACCCAGGTCTTTCTGCACTGCTGCCCCCATCACATTTCTCTTCTGAAAACAACAGGATAGACCCCAAGGACGTGAGAGACGTGTGTGCCTGGAGGTGCACTTTGCTTTGAAATTCTCATGGCACCCCCTCGTACACTTACTCACATTTGGTGCTGCAGTGCTGGGTGCTGTGCTGCACAGCAGGGAAACCTGCTGGGATCCCACACGCAGGCAGCTTAGCTTAAGCCAACACTGCTCACATTTTATCCCTGAGAAGTGCCTTCCTCCTTTCTGTTACGTTTGTGCCTATTCACAGAATGAGAGTCTGGTCCCTAAGCCTCCAGAAGCAGAGAAAAATGACTTAGGTTGGTATCTTGGGGTCCTACTGATCTCCTTACTAATTAAGCAATTTGCAGTGCACATGCTACCAACTTGTTTGCAATACAACGCAAAATTACTCTGTATTAGTGATGGCTGAGACCAGCTGAAGCGGTGACTTCCAACAGCCCAACCCAGGACACTGCTCCCATCCTCTCCCCTGGCAGCCAGCGGGTGCCAGAGGCTCTTACCTTGGCCTTGCCTGTGCTCTGCAGGATGTGCACCAGCGCAGACGCCATCTCCTCTTTGTTCTTCACGCTCAGCGAGGGCTCCAGCACCGAGCACAGCACCATGTAGTTGTTAGTGATGTACTCGGCGAACTCTTTGTACATCTCCATGGGCAGAATGCTCATGCTCTGGTAGCGCGACTTGATGCGGATCATGGGCCCCGGGGACTTGCCCTTCCCGGGGTTGGGGCTGACCACAGGGTACCACTTCTCCACAAACTGCCGTCCCGTGACAGAGCTGACAGGGATGTTCACTTGCCCAATGAAATTGGTCTTGTCCTTCTTTTTCTTCTTGTCAGTCTCTTTGTATAAGTGCACCGTAATGTTTTTGAGTGATGGGAGGTTATTAAATTCAAAGTGCTCCCCCCAGAAGACATTATCAGTTTTCAATTTACAGGTAGTTCGTGCATAAAGAACGTCATCCAGGCATAATTCACACAAGTACTTCTTCTTAGCTGGCAGGTCCTTGGCTTCGATAATCCATAACTTTAACATATTCTCTACCCTTCTGCTGTTGTCCTAGAAAAAAAGATGCAAAGAAAAAAAGGTCAAGACGAAAAACAAAGCCATGCACAACAAAACTGGAGATAGGTGTTAATTATTTCAGATGTGCTAAATGAGCAGAGGCTTAATTACATTTTATTTTAAGGAAATACTGGCTCTCAGGAATTTGCATAATAATGCTACTTATGTTAATTTTCCAAATATCACCGTGCTCTCCACATCTGCTGGTGCCAATTAATATATGCAACAAGGAAGATAAAACCCCTCCACATTACAAATGGGCCAAGTCCAATCCATTGCCAAGAGGACCTCAAAAGAAACCTGAAAGAACCCGAGCAATGACTAATGGCCTTTGCAAGGCAACACCTACATCACAGGTATCACAATACCACCTCCCTGACCCATGCAACTGCTCTGCAGCAGCACTGGAATACATTTTTGCTCATTTTTATTTTTTTTGAGTGTAACAGAGCAACAACAACAAAGGGACCTCAATGCACACCCAGGGATCGCTCCATCCATGGCTGGAACGCAGCCACCTCTGACACAGAAGCAGCATTTCCAAAACCTCAATATTTTAGGGCAGAAGTCCAGAGCATCCAGCTAAGAGATGGAGAGGAATTACGGGAGGCAGAGTGAGTCACACAGCAGAATCATTACAATTCAGAAACAGAAATTTGGCCTGGAATCATTTAGATAGCATGTAGCAAAGGATACGGTGGATCTTTCACCGCTCCCCAGCGATGCTGACCTCACCCCAGAAGAACATCCAGGGGTATTCGCAGCTGTGACTTACGGGCTCTGCAGGAACCTGTCTGGTTTGGAAGCCCCTCATGAAAATGCAACCAGGGCTTACTCTGCTTGGGCTTGCACTCTGGGCAAGAACATCTCTGCTGGGAGCCCACAACAGGGTACTGTAGGTTCAGGAAGTACACACAGGAACTATACAAGAGCACCGAATGCCTGACAGAAATATCAAGTCTGACACTGAGAGTTTATTGTCTACAAACTCAGACAAAGATGGAAAGTTAGCCATCAGCTAGCAGCATGTTTCAAGATGAGGGCATCCTTCCAAATGCGTTTCCACTGAACCCTGCATCTCAAAGAGGCACTGAGTGCCTTGCCCTCCCTCACATTCCTCAGGCTTTCCTCACAGTGTGACCTTCCAAACCTCACAGCTCCTTCAGGCCATTACCACCAGGCCACTGTGCTGGGAAAGGCACTGGAGCACTGAACTCCACGTGCACGACACGCTGGGAGGGGCAGAAGCCCACCTCTCCCTCTGCTGCTCCCATTCTGATGAAGGAAATCACTTCTGCTGAATGAGGAACAATGAGCTCAGACACGGAGGGCTGGGGCTCTGTCAGCAGCCTGCCAGGCCCAGAGCTAACCTGTAATGCAGTTATGTGTCTCGGATGCAAGGAATGAATTCACAGGATCCCATCGTTTGTGTCTTCTCTGATCAGGGGAAAATGACTTGTTGATGGAGCTCATCAGCTGTGAAATCCTGCAGCTGATGAGTCTTGATCAATCCTTGTTAGCTAACTCCAGTGCAGAGAGAGGGAAATGCAGCTGTAGACTTTATTTTAGGACATATTTAGTCTTAGTGGGCCATAAAAACACACAACTGCCTGTAAAAGTGAAAGCTATGTTCCACTATCTCCTCAAAGAACTCACTGCAATGTGCCACCCCAATATCTCCATCACTGAAGCTGACAATGCAAGAATTGCCAGAGTGAAAAAATGTGATGTGTGAGCTCTTCAGACTATTCCCTTGTTCTATTGGCAGCTACTGGCCACCTGTCCCAGCACTTTGTGGGGAGTCCTACCTAAGTGGCAAGTATCATTAGTAATAGAGCAAGACTGAAGATTCTTGAGGGCTGATCATGTCTCAGCAAAAACTGCAGCTGCGCGTGCTGAGAAAAGAGGGAAGAAATAATTGGCACTTTCCTGTAAATATAATTGTGGAAGAAAGCAATATGGAAAAAGGCTGACCCACAATTACACTTACTCACTAAAATGACAATACGTCCCCTGCTGCTACTACGCACTGGGCTATAAAATGTAATAACGAGGAACTGAACTATAACAGAGGCAATTCCTCATAGCCACTACCTTATTTGGGTGCACGGCACGCCGCAGGTTTTCCATCCATTTATCTCGCTCTGCTGCAGAACGACACGAGAAGCACTTACTTCCTGATGAAGTCGTCACCTACAGGGAAAGGAAGAGGATTATGTCTTGACCAGCACACTGCAGACTGTGATTTGGGGGAGAGGGGGAGTTGGGAAAGGTGATAGGGATTTGTTTTTATTTATTTATTTTTAAATTTTAAGTAAACAGCTTTACCCAAGCATGAAGCAACAGCCCCCTAAGGCCAGCAGAAAGACAGGGCAACTCTGTATGTCACAGAAATAATCATGGAAGCAAATTCCAATTACTTCTCCTCTTCCACACCAGAAAACACAAGATAATGGGCCCTGTGCATGCGATGCTTTAAACCACCACGTTCCACGACCGAGAGAGTGAAAATTCTTAAATGAACTAAAGACAAACTGCAACCACTTGGCACTCCTCCAGACTCAGCCCAAAACTCCCAACAGCAATCACCCATTCCCTGCTTTCAGAAGAGCATCTTCTGGACCCCAGAGTGGGAAAAACCATTTGTGGTTCTGAGCTCTGACCTGAGCATCACATGGATTAGTGATCTTCACGAGACATTGATTATCTTAATAAAGAGAGCATTCTCATCTCAAGAAGATTGCGGATACACTAGAATACTACGAAGGTAGGGATAAACTCCGTTCATAAAACTCATGAGTGGGTGGCCCTTTAAGTCAGGTAAAATCTTGCCGTTTTTAAAATGCCTCAAGTACAGTGTGCTCTGAGGATGCTCAACGTGTACTACAAGGAGCCGCAGTGGTGCAGCACCAGAGGACGGCAACCAAGTTCCATTTCACATAACAGCTGTTTCACCTGAAGCGTTGACATGACTTTCCAAGGCAAGGCTCACGCTGAGCAGTACCAGCACAGCCACCTGCAGGAGGGCACACCAGGGCAGCCCGGGCCAGCAGAGCCATGATGGCCAGGCAGGAGCTGGAGGGCCACGTGAGCAACGGTGATCTCTTCTCCGGCAGTGCTAAACCGCTCCTCTACACCCCCCCTGCTCGAAGAAAGGCCCAGATGAGGTTGTGTGGTTTCACAGCCCTGCAGCAGCCTTTTCTTTCTCCCCACAGACACAAGCAGTGCAACAGGACGAGACTCCGGTCTGCCAACACAGGAACAGAACCCTTCCATCCTGGCTCCTGCTCCAGGTCACCAGGATCCCACAAACAGCAGAGCCAAGAATAGGCTCTGGGAGACTGGACTCGCAGTGTCCCTCGCTAGGCTGAGCTGCCCGCTATATATTTAGCACACACAGCCTCTGCGGGGGCACCGGATGATTTTGCTGACTGGGAGGTCTTATAAGGAGAAAGATGATGATGTTGAATCAATTTAAAAACAGTCAATGAGGAAAACAAGTAAATACTGACTTCCAAGTATTCAGCAAGTCAGAAAAAAAGCAAGTTTCCCAGGCCTTAAAGCCTTCTCCAAAGCAAAACAACCAAAGGCAACCTTCAGGCTTGAAGGGGGGGGGGGAACCCTAGTGCAGTTCCACTGCTCCTGCCCGGAGAACCGTGCGATGCAGCACCCAGCGCTCAGCCCTACGCTGCCGTGCCTGCCCATGGCCCAGCGGGGATCCAGAAAGATCTGCAAACTCATTTCAGATCTGACCTACTGCAGTATTTGAAGGAGCCTCTCTGGAGATGCAAGGCCAAGGCATTAACACAATATACCATTTAGCTCTCACCTAAGCCCTTCCCTTTGGAGCCTGTTGATGAGTAATCGTCAGTTACAAATCAATGTCCCTTTTGTTTCCCAGCGTTCTTCCCCTCCTGTACAGGATTTGCAGAACAGCAATTAACGTGTTCTCTTTTCTGTATGACTCTCCTTTATCCAACTTGCTTAAAAATGGAATTTTCTTCCTCCTTACAAGTGCATGACTTGTGTAATTTCCCTCTCAGTCAACTTTCTTCAAGTACTGTTCATATCCCTTCCTCTGCTCTTGTGTGCTGAACAGAATTGATAAACAACTCTTATATTATGGATGTCACATCTATTTTCCATCTAGCTTCATTTTATCTTTCTTGAGTGGAATGTAATGGAGGCCATATAATTTACAAAACCGTTCTCTCCTGACCTGCCACACTTGCTCAATTCTACAGAGAATGAACAGCACTGGAGAATTTATATCTCAACCCACTCCCTCAACTTCAGAGTTCATGTTTGGTGCTATTTTTTTTTTTTTAAGACCATTTCAGTATTACCTGCTTAAATTTTAAGAAGGAGATTTTTGAATTCATTTATTTCAAACTGCACTAATTTCAGAGAAATCTTCCTCTGTCCTGTCTGACTCCTGGACGCTGACACGGCTGTCTTCGTACATCCCTGCCCATCCTAGGAATGCCTGCATCCCCATCAACCCCCACAGCACAGCACCACCCTGTTTTATCTACTCTTGATGTCCAAGCACAATCAGGTTACCTTCTCTTCAACACAGGTATTGATCACCTTATTACTGCAAGAAAACCATTTCCCAATTCTATACCCAGGCACTGCCATAAACAGTAATACTTTTCTACCCATGATGCACGACAAACGATTCCCAAGAGGTATGGCACTGTGTTACCTAACAACAGGCTTGTTTGTACACATCCCATCGCCTCCTGCTAGTGCAGGCCTAGCCACGAGCCATAGCAAGATGCATATAACCATATTAAAAATACCCTAAAATACAGCTTTTATTTACAAGTGAAGTTGGAGTATCAAGGACTTTGTCTAGAAAACACACTGACAAAAGTAGTCTTTGTGATCACAAATAAAGTCTCTGTAAACACAGAACAGAAACGAGCACCTTCTGATACCTGCATGAACACAAACCACAAATTTATGCTCTGCTAATACACAGCTCTAGGTAGCCCAGCACCTGTGCCATGAGCATGCCCTGCTGCGACAATGGTTACAACGCAAAGAGCTCATCGCTCTGATTTGTGGATATGTTCCGCCTTGGAAAGATGAAGTCATTTTCTGCCCATGGAATGGTCTCTGTGTAACAATTCAGAGCAGAAATGATCTGTAACAGCGAGAGCCCACAGCGTGATCCCACACCTGGCTCCCCAGCCAGCTTCGTTACAGGGTGCGCAGACGGGCTCCTTACCTCAAAGCAGTAGTCTTGTCCCAGGATGCTGCTGTGGACCGGCTTGATGACCACTTCTTCCTCCATGCTGAGATCCAGAGCCTCAACAGCACTACTGGGACTGAGCAGAGACTCGTGGGAGCGCGATTCTTTCAGCCTCGGCATTAGATGGGATCTGGAGGAAAAATGCAACCGCATCAGCAGATGCTTTCCTGCCCAGAGAAATGATGAAGCCTATCTGTTAGCAACAACTGCAGAATATTCCTATGAATTTTTTGCTGTGAGATAAGAGATGGCCCAGAATAGCATCCCCCTGTGCACAGGCACGCTTCTCCCCTTCCAGACACACATACAGCTGTACCACAGATGCAGTCAGCATGCAGATTCTCACTCTGTAACCAACAATCCAAAGACTCGTGTGCTCCATCCGACTGTTACACACGACCCCAGGATGGGAGAGTGTGGAAAATAAGGCCATGATAGCCCTATCGATTGATCTAAATGCTCTGGAGTCCCACTGGCAGCATTTAGCAGCAGGGAGCCCACAGACAGCAAGCAGCACACCATTTTCAGAGGCAGCCAATACAATCAATGGTGCTGTAACTCTTAGAGCAAAATCAGAGTGCTCAAGGGGGGGAAAAAAACAAAAAGAAAGATAGCTAGATACTTCCAGGGAAAACACAAGACAGCCACTAAGTGGCAAGGGAAAAATAAAGAGAGCAGAGGGAGCAGTTGCTTTCTCTGTAGTCTGCACCACACAAAATGTTCCCATGTATGGCAGCTCACAAAAGCTCTGATCTCAGCAAACTCTGACCTTTCAAACCTCTGGCAAGCACTCTGGGTCTTCCAAAGAGACCACATGTAGGTCTGTCTGTCCAGAAAGAGTATGCTGCTCTATTCAAAGGCACGGAAGGACAGAAATAAAGGCAATCTGAGATATTCTCAGCACAGTCTTCTACGACCGAAACAACAATGCTCCCAATATTCTCCATCAGATTGCTTTGCCTCCATGTATTGAGTTTTGTCAGTCTCCAGAACAAAGCTGACCAAAACATAGAGAAATGTCAATAGAGCATGCAAAATTTATGGCTTCCAGTGACTCACATGCCAAGCGCCATCTTGAGAACAGCCAAAGTCAAGTCTAAGATAAACAGCACTGGAAGATTTGCCATTAAGATTCAGGCCACGGACGGACCTGGGGTGGTAAGGACCAGCCTGCAGCCGGGTCATCCTGTTCTGAGGGCAGCGGGGCCACACCACCCAGGCTGCGTGATGGCATGGATGGAGAAGACCCATGCACCTCCTGCCCCTGCAGGGCTGATGGCCAGGACCAGCATGGTGGCACCTGCTGAGCAGACTGCAGAGACCCAAAAGGCCACACCAGAATCTCTGCTTAGGGGACAACCAGCAGCCCTCAAACGTTAAAAGCCTGGAGTTAATACAGATCCATATGGGATCAGAAGCAGTGGCTTAGAAACAAAAGCCTCTCCACCCCATTAGCAATTCTCTAAGCGGCACACTTACCCCATATCTCTGTTGTGAATAAATTGATCTTTAGGAACTGAGCGTAGTCATTTCCCAGTACTTTGTCGCAATTTTACACTATTTTCACAGAAAAGGATCCATATCGTCTTCCTCTGAGTGATACCATAGATGAGCTCTAAGATGGGCAGATGGATCAGGTTCCCCCTGGATGCTGAGCACTGTGCTAACACCCAGCAGCCCCAGAACAGACAGCTCAGTCCCAATAAGCTCAGCACTGGGCATTTACAGGAAGGCTTCGTTCTGTAATTTACAGATGAAATTAGAAGAGCTAAGCAACTGAGCTGGGACTGCAGTCTTGTATGGGCATACATAAATATTGATAACCTAAACCTACAGCTGAGGAACTGCACACTGTAACACACCAAGCTGGACTGCTTCATGCTGGCACAAGATTTTTTGTTCAGATTAAAACAAACCGAGGGTGTTTTTCATCCAAAATTACTGCAGCTGCAAGACCACGGGTGGGAGTGCAGATGTGGAGCACAAAGAACCACCAAGCAGGAGCTTCTCAGGACACATTATGCTCTCACCACATTCAACAAACATTTATTTCTACCCCTCCATACTCTGTATATGCCTCTGGGTATCCTCAAACTAGCAGGTGCCAGTCATTAGAGGCTCTTGCTTGAGATCCCAGATGAAGGCTAACATGCCTCTGCCAGAGGCTCCCAGGGCAGGCCCAGCACCCCCAACCTGGGCCTGGTGTTGGGCCTAGTCCCGTGGTGTCACTGTAATGGCCGGGCCTGGCCCTGGGGAGCGCAGCAGGGAGTGGGTGCAGGGAAGGACACTGAGTCCTCACATCTTCACACTCTGACGCAGAGGAGAAAACATTTCCCATGGCTGTTAGTGAGGAACAGGACATCCGTGGCACGAGCCACTTCCTGGAAGATGTTTGCTGTCTCTGTCCCAGCTCCCACGTGTCCCCCTGCAGGCAGAACAGCCCTGCCAAGGCCGCAGGTTGCCCCTGGCTTGGGGTGAGGGCACTGCCCACCCTGGGACCCCTCGGCCTGGACGAAAACACAGGTACCTGCAGTCCTGGAGCAGGACCCCACAGCAACCATGGCCCAGCCCCTCCTGCAGCCGTCCTTAAGGTGCAGAGGGCTCAGCACACGCAGCTGCTGGCTGAAGGCTGGAGAGAAGTGCAGAAATAATAAGAAAACACCATCCCAGCTTATGTGGGCTGATCAGATCCAGTTCTTACACCTTTGTTTTAATACAGCGGGAACAGCCAGCTGCCCAGAGACATCTCACAGCAGGAACCCCTCCTTCCAAGCAGCACATGCAGGTTTTTTTTTGTTTGTTTGTTTTTTTTTTGCCATGGGCCTTATTGTAATCCCTTTCTACGTGCCTAAAGTTCAGTTGAAATGAAGGAGGGGGAAAAAAATCTCATAAAACACCACATTAGCTCTAAAGAGAAATAACGTTACTGCTACTGGCACTGACCTGAGAGCCCTACACAGAGGCAGCCAGGCTCTGGTTATTAAAGAGAGAGGTTTACTGCCCAAGAGCAACGAGTGAGGATTGCTGTTCTAAATAATAAAAGTCATAAAACATTACCGAGTGAAGGGATGCACTCCCACCCAACTGCTCCCCTCATGAGCAGCTAGAATTGGGGGGGTATCAAGTGTTGTGGGGCTGACAGCCCACCTCGCCCAGCCTGGGCTTGGCCCTCAGACACAAGCTGGGAGCAGCAGCTTCCCCCACCCCATGACACTGTGAGGCCGCAGCGCAGCAGTGGGGACAGGATCCATTCTTGGCCGCAGTGGCACCGTGGGGCTGCGTGTGGCCGGGAGCTCGGGCCCTGTGTTGCCTCAGGAGCAGACAGATACACATGGCTGAAGCTACAGGGTAGGAAATATTTAGGGCTTGTCTACACAGGGTTATCCTGGAGTAGGGCTTGCATGTTCAACTCATGTAGTCTCCTTCCAGAATTGCTTTCTTGTGAAGACAAGCCCTCCAAGGGGCAACCCCATCGGTTTGCATTTCAGGACCTCACCTGCCTGAAACCACGCAGCTGCTGACTTCTGTGGTTTGTGATGGAAATGTTCCCGATATTTTTGAAAGACAGAACCGAGCACAGAAGTTGGCTGGGAGCACATAAAACATAAAACTCAAATGCGGAAAAAAACCTACGAGCTTTTCTTAAACCTCCTTCTATTCAACTGTGGGAGCAGAAATAGGCTGAGGAACATCCCAGTCCCCGTCCCCATCGGGCTCTGCCAAGGGAATGGCCCTGTGCTGCTGACAGCGCCCGGCACAGGGCCATGTCCTGATCTCCCAGTGCGGATGTGACACAGAGCTGCCTTCCACCGACCTCCCGGCCACTGCCGCAGTTCTCAGCCATTCCTTCCCTAATGCCTCACCCTGCAGAGCACGTTGCTTCCATTTAACAAATAAATATTGAAGTGATGTTATGGGAAGAACTGAGAGGAACAGCGCAGCGGAACTCACACGCTCCCAGAGGAGCAGCAAACGCAGCTTTCTCCTGAGCGCGTGGCTGAGGTCTCCACACGCACTCTGCACGCGTCCTGCCAGGACAGCACTGCCGTGTTCAGCCGACCTGATCCTCATCCTGGCACTGAGCCGCAGCTGTGGGAGTGCAGGAGGTGCTGCAGCCCTTGGGCTCCCGGGGCAGCTCACTGCCCGTGGCTGCGTCACGCTGCCGCACTGAACACAACACCTTTACTGCGCAGCGCAATGGACGTGTAATTAAACTTATTAATGCCTGCCCTTGTTTTCAGGCTGCTCTCAGTTTCAGCCGGCAGTAGGATTAATTACATTCAGGAGGACTCTGGCAGCTCCGACCAGATTCCAATTTTTTTTTTTTTTTTTGCCAGCGCAGAGCTCAAGGATGTTCAACCTGTGACACGCACCTGGGCACGGCCCTGGGGTGGCTCAGCAGTGCAGCAGCCGGGTGTGCACCAAGCGGCCCACACGAGGCTGGGACAGGGCTGGGTGTGCAACGTGCAGCGGGAGAGAAACCACAGAAACAGCAAAATGGCTCAAGAGCAAAAAATACATGGGACTCCAAAACACTACTTGAGTTTCAACAACCAAAAATGTTAAAGTGGAGAAGCAACTTCTCCCTCCTTCCCAAGACCAGACTGGCACCATCATTTCTTTTCTTCAGCAGCAATCAACACTTCTGTATGAAGTATGACCATCCCTTACCACGTTAGCCTAAACCAGCAGCTGTTAACAGCCCGGTATCTGCAGACAACGGACACAAACAGGAGGCGCAGAGGCACCGTTCGGAGCCCCAAGCCCAGCACACGCTGGTGCGATGGCATTGGGTGCAGCTGTGCAGTGCCCCACCGGGCTCGGCCCACCTGCCCCAATGGCACCCGCAGCTCTCCGCAGCTGGGAGGAGGGTGGGGCGCTGATTTTTCATCAGCACAGCTCTGCTCAGGGTAACAGAGAGGCAGAATCTGAACGAGAAAGAGAAAAGCGAGGCGGGATCTTTCCCTCCGGATTAACCGCGAGCGAACCGAAGTCGCGAGCCGCGTCTGCAGCCCGGCGCCCAGGCGCGGACCGTTGCCTACGGCAGCGACGATGTTTTAATAAATAATGATGAAAACAAATTCTTAACACACAGACTCATGGACGGAGCGCTGCTAAAAATAAACGCTCGGCGCAGAGCCGCGGGCCGGGAGCGGGCTGCAGGCTCCGGGCACGCAGCGGGGCTCGGCCCCCGCTCGCAGCCGCAGCGGCCTCCGGCGCTCCCCGGGCGCTGCCCCGCGCGGTGCCCAGCGGCCGGGCCGGGCGGGGCGGCTCCGGTCCCGGGAGCGGCGGGGGAGGGGACCCGCCCGGAGACCGCGCTGCGAGCCCGAGACCCCCGCGGCCGTGCCCGGGGCGGCGCGACTCGGAGCCGCGCCGCACGCGAAAACACACGTCCGCACACATCTACACACGTCCGCATACACACGCGCACAGCCGCCCCCGCCGCGCTCCTCACCCTCCGGGCCCGGCTCCGCCGCGCCGGCCCGCTCCGGCCGCCCCATGCCGCTC